>NC_052150.1:204365081-204421273 GCF_902713615.1 Scyliorhinus canicula
TGAAGAAGTTGGAAGAGTGAGTAAGCTGGGTGGGAGGGGTCTTTGATTATGCTGCCCGCTTTCCCCAGGCTGCGGGAGGTGTAGATGGAGTCAATGGATGGGAGGCAGGTGCGTGTGATGGACAGGGCGGTGTTCACGACTCTGAAGTTTCTTGCAGTCTTGGGCCGAGCAGTTTCCATACCAGACTGTGATGCAGCCAGATAGGATGCTTTCTGTGGTGCATCTGGAAAAGTTGGTAAGGGTTAATGTGGAAAAGCCAAATTTCCTTAGTTTCCTGAGGAAGTATAGGCGCTGTTGTGCTTTCTTGGTGGTAGAGTCGACGTGGGTGGACCAGGACAGATTTTTGGAGATGTGCACCCCAGGGAATTTTGAAACTGCCAACCATCTCCACCTCGGCCCCGTTGATGCTGACAGGGGTTTGACAGTACTTTGTTTCCTGAAGTCAATGACCAGGGCCGGGATTCTCCCCTGCGGGGCGGGGGGTCCCGGTGTGTTGGAGTGGCGTGAACCACTCCGGCGTGGAGGTCGGGAGATTCCTGGACCGTAGGGTCAGTAGGACGGTCTTCCAGACCGTTGCGTTCTTCCTCTCCACCTGCCCGTTCCCCCTGGGGTTATAGCTGGTGGTCCTGCTCGAGGCAATGCCCTTGTCGAGCAGGTACTGATGCAGCTCGTCACTCATGAAGGACAAACCCATGTCGCTGTGTTCGTAGCTGGGTAAACCGAACAGGGTGAAGACACTGTGCAGGGCTCTGATGACTGTATGGGAGGTCATATCGGGGCACGGGATGGCAAAGGAGAAACGGGAGAATTCGTCTTTGACGTTGAGGAAGTACACATTTCGATTGGTTGAGGGGAGGGGCCCTTTGAAATCAATGCTCAGGCGTTCAAAGGGCCGGGATGCCTTTACCAGATTGGCCTTGTCTGTTCTGTAGAAGTGCGGTTTACACTCTGCGCAGATCGGGCAATCCCCGGTGATGGCTTTTACCTCCTTGGTGGAGAAAGGCAGATTTCGGGCTTTGACGTAGTGGGCGAGCCGGGTGACCCCCAGGTGGCAGAGGTCGTTGTGGATAGCCTTTAGGCGGTCGTCTTGCACGCTGGCGCATGTGCCGTGGGACAGGGCATCTGGGGACTCGTTGAGCTTCCCCGGTTGATATATGATGTCATAATTATAGGTGGAGAGTTCGATCCTCCACCGCAAGACTTTATCGTTTTTTATTTTGCCCCTTTGCGAGTTGTCGAACATGAAGGCAACCGATCTTTGGTCGGTGATGAGGGTAAACCTCCTACCTGTGAGGTAGTGCCTCCAGTGCCGTACGGCTTCCACAATGACTTGAGCTTCTTTTTCGACTGAGGAGTGTCGAAGTTCTGAAGCGGAGAGGGTTCGGGAGAAGAAGGCCACTGGTCTCTCTGCCTGGTTCAGAGTGGCGGCGAGAGCGACCTCTGAGGCGTTGCTCCCCACCTGAAAGGGGACGGATTCATCCACCGCCCGCATGGCGGCTTTGGCGATCTCCTCCTTGATGCAGTTGAAGGCCTGGCGGGCCTCAGCTGACAGTGGGAAGAGTGTGGTCTTAAATAAGAGAAGAATCCCAGGCACCTCTTGAGGGCCCTGGGACAATGAGGGAGCATACGGTCCGGGTCAGGGCCCAGCACTCCGTTTTCCACGACATAGCCGAGGATGGCTAGTCTGGTAGTGCGGAAAACGCATTTCTCCTTATTGTAGGTGAGATTGAGTTTCTGGGCGGTTTGGAGAAATCGGTGGAGGTTGGCGTCATGGTCCTGCTGGTCATGGCCGCAGATGGTGACATTGTCCAAGTACGGAAACGTGGCCCGCAGCCCGTACTGGTCCACCATTCGGTCCATTGCTCGTTGGAACACCGAGACCCCATTCGTGATGCCAAAGGGGACCCGGAGGAAATGGAAGAGGTGGCCATCTGCCTCGAACGCCGTGTAGTGGTGGTCCTCCGGGCGGATTGGTAGCTGGTGGTATGCAGACTTCAGATCCACCATGGAGAATATGCGGTACTGGGCGATCTGGTTGACCATATCTGCAATTCTGGGGAGGGGGTACGCATCGAGGTGTGTGAACCGGTTAATGGTTTGGTGATAATCAACCACCATCCGGAACTTTTCCCCGGTCTTGACGACCACCACCTGAGCTCTCCAGGGGCTGTTACTGGCCTCTATGACTCCCTCACGTAGGAGCCGCTGGACTTCGGCTCTGATGAATACTCTGTCCTACAGGCTGTACCGCCTGCTGTGGGTGGCTACTGGTTTACAGTTAGCCGTTAGGTTAGCGAAGAGTGGAGGGGGGTCGATTTTTAGAGTCGCTAAGCTGCATATAGTGAGCGGAGGTAGGGGTCCGCCGAAGCTTAGTGTGAGGCTCTTGAGGTTGCATTGGAAGTCGAGCCCGAGTAAGAGTGGGGCGCAGAGGTCGGGGAGTACGTACAGCTGGAAATTAGAGTAGCTGGCGCCCTGAATCGTTAGGGTCGCAACGGTGCGCCCTTGTATTTGGACCGAGTGCGAGCCCGAGGCGAGGGAGATAGTTTGCCGTCCAGGGAAGATAGGGAGCGAACAGCGTCTTACCAGGTCAGGATGGACGAAGCTCTCGGTGCTCCCGGAGTCGAAGAGGCACGGTGTCCTGTATCCGTTGATTTGAACGGACATCATCGAGCTCCTGAGGTGCTTCGGACGTGACTGGTCCAACATGACTGCGTTGGGTTGCGGGTAGTCACTGACTCAATCAGCAGTGCTGGACTGGCCCCGTGATGACTTTCCGCGGAGGCCGTAGTCGTCGAGCTGAACATGGGGTGACGGCCAAGATGGTGGCCCTTGTTGATCGCACGTGGCGGGTGATGAAGAAGATGGTGCCCAAGATGGCGGCCCCCATGATTCTCACATGGCCTGCCGTGTGGGGGAGGATTACCAAGATGGCGGCCCCCATGAGTCGCACATGTCAGGCGGAGTCGGCAGACACGCTGCAACGTTGCAGGGCCTGCGAGTTGGGGAGCGATTGTTCTGGACTGCGGCGGAGTTCGAGGGTTTCGATTTCGACAGGCATACTTTGGCATAATGTCCTTTTCGACCGCAGCTGCTGCAGGTCGCGTTGTGGGCCGGGCAGTGCTGCTGTGGGTGTTGGGGCTGGCCACAGAAATGGTACGCTGGCGCTCCATAGTGGGTGGGTGGCCGCGCGGCGCAGGCCTGGGGCAGTCGCTGGTCGAGGATCCACGATGGGGTCGCTTTGTCTGCGGGAAATGAGTTGAGACTTTGAAACGCGACCTCCATAGTGGTAGCTAGCGCTACCGTGTCCTCCCAAGTTCTGGGCCTCTTTTTCGAGTAGTCGCTGGCGCACATAATTAGACCGGACCCCTGCAACGTACACATCACGGAAAGCGAGTTCCATATGCTGGGAGGCAGTTACAGCCTGAAAGTTGCAGTCCCGAGCAAAGGATTTTAAGTCGCGCAGGAAGTCCTCTAGCGACTCTGCGGGGCGCTGGCGGCGGGTAGCGAAAATGTGCCGCGTGTGGACCTCGTTTACCGGCCGCACATATAATCGGTCGAGCATAGCGAGGGCCTCGGTATACGAGTCGGTACAGTTCAGTTGCGTAGAGATGCGA
Organism: Scyliorhinus canicula; assembly: GCF_902713615.1. NCBI lineage: Eukaryota > Metazoa > Chordata > Chondrichthyes > Carcharhiniformes > Scyliorhinidae > Scyliorhinus > Scyliorhinus canicula. Next base: position 204,368,696 of record NC_052150.1, read on the forward strand.
TGGCTCAGCCGTGCGTGCAGTAGGCTGAGTCTCTGCTCCTCTGTAGTCTCGGAGATGGTCGATGCAGCCAGGTAGGCCTTGAAACACCGAAGCCAGTGTAGAAAGATCTCCTTCGCCTCTGCAGCCTGCGGGTCGAGTTCTAGTCGATCAGATTTGAGGGCTGATTCCATAGTAGTTTTCTAAGTCTATTAAATTGATGTGACCATCAATTCACTCGAGACACGATTGGAAGTAAACTGTGGTTTTAATAGACTTACAACTGAGCCTGCCTGCGACCAGAAGAACTGAGGGCAGGCTCACACGGCTGCCGCACTTTATACTTCCGGTAGTGGGAGGGGCATGGGCGGAGCTGAGGGTGGAGACCTGTACAAGCTCCTCATCTCCTCCTATGGGCAGAGCCGCGCTACGGTTCACAGACAGAGCCCACAAAGACACAATACCATACAATACAATACAGTGTGAATTACATTCACCACAGCAGTATTGGTCAACAATGGGTGGTTTTTGAGGTGGGGAGTATAGTGACAGACTCTGGGGGTAGATTTGTGATGGTGAGTGGGAGGTTGGAAGGAACGGTTGTGATGCTTGTGAATGTATATGGCCCAAATTGGGACTATGTAAAGTTTTTGAGGCAGATTTTGGCAAAGAACCGGACCTGGATGAGCACTGGCTGATTATCGGGAGTGGGTGGGGGGGAATGTTGAGACAGTTCTGGACCCTAGGTTGGACCGGTTGTGTCCCAGTTCCCTGAAGCTTTCGGTCATGGTAAAGGAGCTGTTGGGGTTTATGGAATGCATGGGAGGGGCAGACCTGTGGAGGTTTGAGAGACCGACGGCGAAGAAATTTTCGTACTTTTCGCACCTCCACACGAGGCGCTGTTGGCGGGGGTGGTTGGATCAGTGTATTCGGCGATGGTGGTGTCTGACCATGCACCACACTGGGTTGATTTGCAAGTGGCAAAGAGGAGTCCCCAGCTGCCGCAGTGTAGATTTGATGTGGGGTAAATGGTGGATAAGGAGGTTTGCCAAAAGATAGGAGTGGCTATCCGGAACTACGTGGAGCAGAATAAGATGGGGGTGGTTTATGTTTTACGAAGTGGGAGGTGCTGAAGACGGTGATAAGGGATGGGAGTTTATCTCAATCCGGTAGCACAAGGAGATGGTGGAGCGCCATGGTGGCACAGTGGTTAGCTGCCTCACAGCTCCAGGGACACGGGTTCAATTCTGGCTTCGGGTGACTATCTGTATGGAGTTTGCACTTTCTCTCCGTGTCTGCATGGGTTTCCTCCGGGTGCTATGGTTTCCTCCCACAGTCCAATTGGCCGTGCTAAATTGCTCCTTCGTGTCCAAAAAGTTAGGTCAGGTTACGGGGATAGGGTGGAGGCATGGGCCTAAGTAAGGTACTCTTTCCAAGCTTGATGGTGTGAATGATCTCCTTTTGCACTGTAAATTCTATGATTCTATGAGTTGGTGGAATCCATTCTGAGGGTTGACCAGAAGAACTCCACGGCGCCTGAGGAAGCACTGTTGAAGGAAAGACAGAAGCTCCAGATGGAGTTTGGACTTCTGTTCACGGGAAAGACGGTGGGGAAATTGCACAGGGCCAGAGGGGCAGTACATGAATATGGGGAGAAAGCCAGCCGGATGCTTCCGTTAAAGCTGAGGAGGTAGGTGGCAGCAAGGGAAATTGATGGGGGTAACGGAGCTGCAGGGGGTGAATGGGGTATTTGAGGCATTTCATCGGAAGTTGTATAGCTCAACGCCTCCGGTGGGTGATTTTTGGATGGGCTGGAGTTCCCGAGGCTGTCGAAGGGGGAAGATGCAAGGACTGGGGGCCCCAATCGGGCTGAGGGAAGTAATGGATTAAGTGGGTTGATGCAGATGGGGAAGGCCCCCGGTCCGGATGGGTTCCCAGCCGTGTCCTACAAGAAGTTTGCGTGGGAGCTGAGGCCCCTGTTAGTTGAGATGTATAACAGGTTGGTGAAGAGGGGAGAGCCCCCCCCCCCCAGTCAACGGCTGTCTCGGCCTTGATATCACTCATTTTATAGAAAGACAAGGACCCAGAGCAGTGTGGCCGTAATTTCTCTGTTGAATGTATGAGCAAAGCTGTTGGCAAAGGTTCTGGCGACACAGTAGAGGATGTGAGATGGAGGTGTTAGGTGTGGACCATTTGTGAAAGCGGCAGCAATCGACAAATGTCCGGATGTTACTGAATGTAACTATGATGTTCTTGGGGGACCAAGACGTTGAAGTGATCGTAGAGAAAGCTTTCGATCGGGTGGAATGGGCATGTTTATTCGAGGTGCTGGGCCAGTTTGGGTTTGGGCAGGGATTTGTGGACTGAGTTCAGCTGTTGTATAAGGCGCCTAAGGCAAGTGATCGGACAAGCAAGGTCAGCTCACGGTAATTTGGATTGCATCACGGGTGAGGCAGGGGTATCCGCTCTCCCTGCTGCTCTTTGCTCTAACGATTGACCCACTGGCAATGGCACTTTGGGGGTGAAGGGATATTGAGTGGGGGGGGGGGGGGGGGGGTTTGGTGGAGCACCGGGTTTTTTTGTACGCGGATGATCTCCTGCCTATATTTCTGATCCCGGTTGGGAGCTTCGTCGGACCATAGGGACTTTGGTGGAGTACAGTCTCTTTTCGGGGTATAGGTCCAACATGGGGAAAAGTGAGATATTCCCAATTCACACCCAAGGACAGGGATTGAATTTGGGGAGGCTGTTGCTTCGACTGGTAGGGACGAGTTTTCGTTATCTTGGGATACAAGTGGCGCGGAGTTGGACCCAGCTGCATAAGTTAAATTTGGTACGGTTGGTGGAGGCAATGAAGTCTGACTTTTAAGAGGTGGGATGTGCTGCTATTGCCATTGGCTGGTTGGGTCCTGACAGTAAAGATAACAGTGTTGCTGAAGTTTGTTTCAGAACGTCCCGATCTTTGTGCCCCAATCCTTTTTTAGGAAGGTTAGTGGGATGATTTTGAGGTTTGTTGGGCGGGTAAGGCCCTGTAGGCCAGGAGGGTGTTCTTGGAGAAGGATTGACGAGGCAGGGAAGAGGTTTAGCATGGCCAAACTTGCAAAACTATTATTGGCAGCAAACATTGCAATGGTTAGGAAATGGGCGGTGGTGGGGACGAGGTTGATATGGGGGCGGCCTCGTGCAATGGGACCAGTTTGAGGGCATTCTTGCTGGCTAAATACTCCACGAGCCCGGTGGTGGTACCAATGTTGATGGTGTGGAACCAGTGCCGGCAGCTTTTTCGAATGGAAGGCTTTGGGGGGGGCGGGGGTGGTTTGGACAGGATTTTCAGATATAATGTCAAAGGTTTGAGGGAAAACAGTAGCTAGGAGTTCAGAGGTGTCAATATTTGGAGTGTCAAGACGATCCTTCAGTGCAGGTGAGGAGAGAGGCCAATGTGTTTGGGCAGCACAAGTGGATAGCACTGTGGCTTCACAGCGCCTGGGTCTCAGGTTCGATTCCCCGCTGCGTCACTCTGTATGAAGTCTGCACGTTCTCCCTGTGTCTGTGTGGGTTTCCTCCGGGTGCTCCAGTTTCCTCCCACAGGAAGGATGTGCAGGTTAGGTGGATTGGCCATGATAAATTGCCCTTAGTGGCCAAAAGAAAAAGGTTAGGAGGGGTTATTGGGTTATAGGGAGAGGGTGGAAGTGAGGGTTTAAGTGGTCCGTGCAGACTCGATGGGCCCAATGGCCTCCTTCTGCACTGTACGTTCTGTGTGTTGGCCTTTACCTCCCTGATAGCCCAGAGATGGATTTTGTTGTGCTGTTGGGACTTGGAGCTGCCGAGTGCAGGCATATGGGTTAGCGATTTGGCAGAGTTGCTGCACTTAAAATCAAGTTTGCCATCAGAGGTGCAGAGGAAGGTGGAAGCTGTTTATCGATTTATTTAAGGCGTATTGAGCCATCAGTGGGGGTGGGGGGGATTATTTTCTGTTTGGGCTAGGGGCCTGGGTTAAACGTTAAAATGGGGGGCAGGCGCTGGGGGTGGCAGCAGGTAGAGTGGGGGGGGGAGTTTTTTGGGAGGGGTGTCAGACTGTTGTGGCTGTTTGCTGTTGTCGTGGTAGGTTTTTCTTCTTGGGTTTTGTTTTTCTTCTTCGTTATGTATATATTTGAAAATGCCTCCAATAAAATATATATTTTTAAAAACGTGTAATACAGGGTAATGCATTTGGAACAATGACGTGAATTTCGCCGCGTACCATTTTAACTACCCACCTTCCTGTTTGCACCAGGTGGGTTAGATTGAAATGTTTGCTGAAATGCCAGCATATGGCCCATCAGCAAGTTTGAAAATTACAGTGAAAGTGTGCATTCAGGTCCATGTTGAGGACAGGAAGCTTCTGACACCAGGAAAATCTTAGTCAATGGGCAGAATTGTATGTTACCCTTTGGGATGGTCTTCCCACCCAGTTCCCGCCCACCCCGACCTTGGCACAATTATACTCTGGGCTGGGCAACTCCTAAGCGAACCGGCCTGATCCGTCACCAGATGAGGCTCTTAAGTGGCCAATTATTGACTACTTGAGGGCCGTTTTCCACCCGGCCTCAATTTTCCAGACTGGCGAAAGGAGTTCAGGACAGGAAGAAAGCCCAAAATGTAACCCTGTCCAGACCTTGGGAGGAAGAGTGGCAGGCGCCTCCATCAGCAGCCTCCTTTAAACATCAGGATCACCCCCCCCCCCCACACACACACACACAGTCAAAAAAACTGGAGTATTCCGATGACTTCTTGGATGGCAAGAAGGCTAACCCTGTTATTCTAAAAATACTGGCCAATGTCACTAGCATTCTCATGCTACTGCTGCTTTTCTCAACATTGCTACTTTAAAATCAGGACAGCTAATTAAGTGGATTGAGCCCAGATAAATCTGGGTGTAGTAACGGGTTTAAAAGCTTTATCATGTCATGTATATAAATAGTTTGAGTGTATTCTGTAAATAATTTTATTATGTTTGGTGCCCTCTAGTGGATTATTATAAGACATTTCCAAATTGCTCTTCATTTTATTTTGCCTCCACTTTCTCGCTGCATTGAAAATGCTACATTTTGCTTGATTGTCGAACAATTGATCAATCAACTTGTTTATCAAAAATTACTTTAGCACCTCTTCTTAATATAATTGTGCTTTTTCTAATGATAAACCTTGTGACAAACATGGCTATAGACCCCCAAAACAGCAAAGACCCCCACACCGAAAGGTAAACCCGTCCTTGCAGAACCCCGGGGCCCGACTTGATCACAAACATGCCCCCCCCCCCATCCCAGCGACTCCGAAATCGCATCAGCACCCGGGACCCCACCAAACGCAACCACTTACCGTCCACAAGGTCAGACTTCTCCCATCAGATCCCGGGACCACCCAGAAGCGGCTGGATAACCCTGGGAATTACAGGCCAGTTAGTCTTACTTCGGTGGTAGGCAAAGTAATGGAAAGGGTACTGAGGGATAGGATTTCTGAGCATCTGGAAAGACACTGCTTGATTAGGGATAGTCAGCACGGATTTGTGAGGGATAGGTCTTGCCTCACAAGTCTTATTGACTTCTTTGAGGAGGTGACCAAGCACATGGATGAAGGTAAAGTAGTGGATGTGATGTACATGGCAGGCTTATACAAAAAGGAGGCATGGGATAGTGGGAAATTTGGCCAGTTGGATAACGAACTGGCTAACCGATACAAGTCAGAGTGTGGCGGTGGATGGCAAATATTCAGCCTGGAGCTGTTACCAGTGGCGTACTGCAGGGATCAGTTCTGGGTCCTCTGACTTGGATGAGGGAGTTGAATGGTGGGTCAGTAAATTTGCAGACGATACGAAGATTGGTGGAGTTGTGGATAGTGAGGAGGGCTGTTGTCGGCTGCAAAGAGACATAGATCGGATGCAAAGCTGGGCTGAGAAGTGGCAGATGGAGTTTAACCCTGAAGAGTGAGGTTGTCCATTTTGGAAGGACAATTATGAATGCGGAATACAGGGCTAACGGTAGGGTTCTTGGCAATGTGGAGGAGCAGAGAGATCTTGGGGTCTCTGTTCAACGATCTTTGAAAGTTGCCACTCAAGTGGATAGAGCTGTGAAGAAGGCCTATGGTGTGCTCGCGTTCATGAGCAGTGGGATTGAATTTAAGAGCTGTGAAGTGATGATGCAGCTGTACAAAACCTTGGTAAGGCCACATTTGGAGTACTGTGTGCAGTGCTGGTTGCCTCAGTTTAGGAAGAATGTGGAAGCTTTGGAAAAGGTGCAAAGATTTGCCAGGATGTTGCCTGGAATGGAGAGTAGGTCTTACGAGGAAAGGTTGAGGGTGCTCAGCCTTTTCTCATTAGAACGGAGAAGGATGAGGGACAACTTGATAGAGGTTTATAAGATGATCAGGGGAATAGTTAGAGTAGGCAGAGACTTTTCCCCGGGTGGAACAAACCATTACAAGGGGACATAAATTTAAGGTGAATGGTGGAAGATATAGGGGGATGTCAGAGGTAGGTTCTTTACCCAGAGAGTAGTGGGGGCATGGAATGCACTGCCTGTGGAAGTAGTTGAGTCGGAAACATTAGGGACCTTCAAGCGGCTATTGGATAGGTACATGGATTATGGTAGAATGATGGGGTGTAGATTAACTTTTTCTTAATCTAGGACAAAAGTTCGGCACAACATCGTGGGCCGAAGGGCTTGTTCTGTGCTGTATTTTTCTATGTTGCCTGGTTCGTCTTCTTGAAGCAGGTGGGTACCTCGGAACGGAAGGGAGAGATTCAAGATGCCTGCGAACACACTCGGCAGTTGGTCTGCGCAGGATTTGAGCGTACGACAGGACCTGTTGCTTTCCGTGGATTCACTTTCAAGGCTGATCTGACTTCTGAGGCTGTGACAGTAGGTATGGGTGTGTCCAAAACTGTTGAGGCGGTTGACAATGGTTTGTTAGCTACCTGCTCGAAATGAGCACAGAATGCATTGGGTTCATGAGGAGGGGTGCTCTGTTGCTGGAGATTCTACTTGCCCAACTGATGAGAGAGGAGAGCGTGTCGTTAGTCTGCGACTCTAGCTTAGTCTGGTATTGCCTCTTGGTGTCCCTGATGGCTTTGCGGAGGTCATACCTAGACTTCTTGTATAGGTCAGGGTTGCCTGTCTTGAATGCCTCAGACCATGGACGGGATTCTCCGACCCCCCCAGGGGGTCAGAGAATCGCCCGGGGACGGCGTCAATCCTGCCCCCGCCCGGTCCCGAATTCTCCGCCCCCCCGAGATTCGGCTGGGGCGTGAATCGCGCTGCGCCGGTCGGTGGCCCCCTGCGGCGATTCTCCAGCCTGCGATGGGTCAAAGTACTGCCACTGACAGGCCTCTCCCGCTGGTGTGGATTAAACCCACCTACCTGACCTGCGGGATTGGCGGTGCGGGCGGACTCCGGCGGGGGGGGGGGGGGGGGGGGGGGGGGGGCGCCGGGCGATCTGACCCCGGGGGTGCCCCCACGGTGGCCTGGCCCACGATCAGGGCCCACCGATCGGCTGGCGGGCCTGTGCCATGGGGGCACTCATTTTCTTCCGCCTTCGCCATGGTCTTCACCATGGCGGAGGCGGAAGAGACCGACACCCCTGCGAATGCGCCGGTATGACATCAGCAACCGCTGACGCTCCGGCGCATGCGCGGACTTACGCCGGCCGGCGAAGTCCTTTCGGCCCCGGCTGGCGTGGCGCCAAAGGCCATTCACGCCAGCCGGCGGAGTGGGAATCACGCCAGCACGGGCCTAGCCCCTCAATGTGTGGGCTTGGCCCTCTCCGCACCTTTGGGGCGGCCCGACGCCAGAGTAGTTCACGACATGCCGGGACCACCCCGCCCCGCTGGGTAGGGGAGAATCCCGGCCCTGGACTTCAATAGGGAATGGATCTCACGGTTAAACCATGGGGCGGGATTCTCCGAAAACCGGCGCGATGGCTGGGACCAGGTGCCAAAAACACCCCCACGTGCAACCAATCACTCCGGCGATGGGCCCTCTCAAAGGTCGCGAAGTCTCTGGTTCAAATGGGCTAGCAGCGGCGGCGTTACCCGCCGTGGATGCGGCGCGTCACAGCACAAAAGACGCCCCCCCCCGGAAGATCCGCAAAGCTGGCCGGCCGCCGCGCAGCCCCGAGTTTCCAGGAGCGTGACATCGAGGCGCTCTTGGACGCAGTACAAGAGAGGAGGCCCTGTACCCCATACATGGCCGCAGGGTTGCCCCACGCCTCAGTCGGCGCCTGTGGAGGGAGGTGGCAGAGGCCGTCAGCGCTGTGGCTGTGACACCGAGGACAACGACCTCGTCAGGGCAGCCAGGGTGAGTCTCCCACCCACCCCCCCGACGTGCGGCACACCCCCACGTGCAACCAACCCGAACCCTAATATGCTGCGACCTCAGCCAATATACACGCAACCGCTGTCGTGCAGTCATATGCCTGTCTAACACTGTTGTCGTTTACCCCTGCCACCCACCCACCCGCCCCCCACAGGAGAAGCGTGCACACAACAGGGAGCGTCAGAGGACTGGAGGGGGCACAGCTGATGAGAGACCACTCACCGTTCATGAAGAAAGGGCCCTGGAACTGGAAGGCGGACCTGAGGACCGGGAGGTTGCAGAGGTCGGGGGCCCGCCAGAAAGTGAGCCAAACCACGGCCCTTCCTCCTCCCCCATATCCCCCGATCACCGCCCGCATGTCTAACCATGCATGCTGTATTGTGTATTGCAGGACCAAACATCGAGGCACCCGTCCCCGCGGATGCCGACCACCCGCAGGATGCCCCAGGGTGGCCACGAGAGCGGGAGAGACCCGGCCCCTCTGGCATGTGATGCCCGCAGGCCCCCCCAGGGCGGCCACGAGAAAGGGAGACCTGGAGCACCACGGAGACGACGTCCCCGTCTCGTGCAGGTGTGGCGACGCAGGCGTGTGATACCCAGCGACGAGGGGGGCAGCCACAGGCCCCCATCACAGCCGAGCCAGGACAGCCCTACCCAGGACACCCCTACCCAGGACACTCCTGGGTCTCAAAAACAGCTCCTTCCCCACTTGTCACGACTCCTAAATGACCCTCTTATTGACTGACCTCATTAACACTACACCCTGTATGCTTCAACCGATGCCAATGCTTATGTAGTTACATTGTATATCTTGTGTTGCCCTATTATGTATTATCATGTATTTTCTAGAATTTTGTTTAATTCCCTTTTCTTCCATATACTGAATGATCTGTTGAGCTGCTTGCAGAAAAATACTTTTCACTGTACCTCGGTACACGTGACAATAAACAAATCAATCCAATCCTACCCAGGACAGCCCTACCCAGACACTGCCACACATGAGACTGGACGACAGGACGGTGGCACACAACGGACAGCTGGAGACGAGGCACCACCCCAAGGGACCATGGACGCAGAGTCTGACGATGCACACGCCACAACGCCACTGCTTTATCCAACACCCTCCACCATTGCAGAGACACTCACTTCGGTCGGGCACTTTAGTAATGAAGATTCTGGGACACTCACTGGTGTGCACAACACAGCCGTACCGGTGAAGTCCTGGTGGGCAAGACAGGCTGGCAGCTCGCCATCCCAGTCGCCCAAGCCGCAGCCTGGCCCATCTAGGCCGGGCCTCCCCAGGAAATGGCCGCCAAAGGGATCCCGAGTCACAGGGCAGGAATCACAGGAGCCCACCTCCAGTTCCGCTGTACCATCTAGGGAACCACCTAGACGTAATCAAAGGGCCCGTAAGGCCAAACAATTAGGCACGGAGTAAGTTGGCACGGGTGAAGGGCACAGACGAGTTTTAGGGGTGATGTGACCCATCAATTCACAAGACACGTGGTTGGAAGTGAACAGTGGTTTTAATAGTCTTACACCAGAGCCTGCCTGCGACGTGATGAACTGGCAGGCAGGCTCACGACTGCAAAGCTTTATACTTCTGGTTAGTGGGAGGAGCCATGGGCGGAGCCAAGGGTAGAGCCCAGTACAAACTCCTCACCTTCCCCTATGGGCAGAGCTGCGCAACTGCTCGTATACCGAGCTAACATGAACACAGCACATCATATAACAACAGTGTGAATTACACGGAATGTGATTCACCGCATTCACCCCCTGTAAAAAAATCAAGTCCAGTGGGAGTGATGTGTCTACAAATGACAAATTACAGATTACAAATTGAGTCGATCCGGCGACCGAGTCGTCTTCTGGGATCGACGAAGCACCGGGGTTGCAGCCTCTTCTAGTGGCTGGGTGGTGGCGGTCGGCAAGGGTACGATGGCGGACTCCGGGGGTGATTCTGTCAGAGCTTTGTATCCGACTGGTTCGACTGGTGACGGGGAGCGCCGGAAACCCAACGGCGCGGAGCACGGGCAGCGGACCTACAGGCGTGGGGGCGCCGGGGGTTGGGAGGGGTATCTCGGCGGAAGTAGTGTTGGAGTAGGATCCTGCAGGCGCCAGGTCCCGGAGGGAAACAGTGTCCTGATGGCCGTCAGGGTATTTGATGAACGCGTATTGGGGGTTCGAGTGGAGTAGGAGCACTCTCTCTACGAGTGGGTCAGTTTTGTGGGTCCGGACGTGCTTCCGGAGGAGAACCGGGCCCGGTGTCCTTAACCATGCTGGGAACGAAACCCCCATGGTAGTGCCCCTGGAAAAAACAAATAGCCGCTCGTGAGGGGTCTGGTTGGAGGCCGTACATAGGAGGGACCTAATAGCATGGAGCGCGTCGGGGAGGACCTCCTACCAATGGGAGGTCGGGAGCTTTCTGGACCGGAGGGTCAGTAGGACCTTCTTTCAGACTGTCACGTTCTCCCTTTCCACCTGCCCGTTCCCCCTGGGGTTATAGCTGGTAGTCCTGCTCGAGGCGATGCCCTTTTCGAGCAGGTACTGACGCAGCTCATCATTCATAAAGGACAAACCCCTGTCGCTGTGTACATAGCTGGGGAAACCAAACAGGGTGAAGATACTTTGCAGGGCCCTAATGACTGTGTGGGAGGTCATATCGGGGCACGAGATAGCAAAGGGGAAGCGGGAGAACTCGTCTATTACGTTCAGGAAGTACACATTCCTATTGGTCGAGGGGAGTGGCCCTTTGAAATCGATACTTAAGTGTTCAAAGGGCCGGGAGGCCTTGACCAGGTGGGCCCTGTCTGGTCTATAGAAGTGCAGTTTGCACTCCGCACAGATCGGGCAATCCCTGGTGATGCTTTTACCTCCTCGGTGGAGAAAGGCAGGTTTCGGGCTTTGATGTAGTGGGCGAGCCGGGTGACCCCCAGGTGGCAGAGGTCGTTTTGGATAGCCTTTAGGCGGTCGTCTTGCATGCTGGCGCATGTGCCGTGGGACAGGGCATCTGGGGACTCGTTGAGCTTCCCCGGTCGATATATGATGTAATTATAGGTGGAGAGTTCGATCCTCCACCGCAAGACTTTATCGTTTTTTATTTTGCCCCTTTGCGAGTTGTCGAACATGAAGGCAACCGATCTTTGGTCGGTGATGAGGTAAATCTCCTACCTGTGAGGTAGTGCCTCCAGTGCCGTACGGCTTCCACAATGACTTGAGCTTTTTCGACTGAGAAGTGTCGAAGTTCTGAAGCGGAGAGGGTTCGGGAGAAGAAGGCCACTGGTCTCTCTGCCTGGTTCAGAGTGGCGGCGAGAGCGACCTCTGAGGCGTCGCTCCCCACCTGAAAGGGGACGGATTCATCCACCGCCCGCATGGCGGCTTTGGCGATCTCCTCCTTGATGCAGTTGAAGGCCTGGCGGGCCTCAGCTGACAGTGGGAAGAGTGTGGTCTTAAATAAGAGAAGAATCCCAGGCACCTCTTGAGGGCCCTGGGACAATGAGGGAGCATACGGCCCGGGTGGCAGAGGTCATTGTGGATAGCTTTGAGGCGGTCGTCTTGCGTGCTGGTGCACGTGCCATGGGACAGGGCATCTGGGGGCTCGTTGAGCTTCCCCGGTCGGTACATATCGTACTTGTAGGTGGAGAGTTCGATCCTCCACCGTAGGGTCTTATCGTTTTTAATTTTGCCCCTTTGTGAGTTGTCAAACATAAAGGCAACCGATGAGGGTGAACCTCCTACCTGTGATGTATAGCTTCCACGATGGCTTGTTCTTCCTTTTCGACCGAGGAGTATCGAAGTTCCGAAGCGGAGAGGGTTCGGGAGAAAAAGGCGACTGGTCTCCCTGCCTGATTTAGTGTGGCTGCGAGAGGGACCTCTGAAGCATCACTCTCTACCTGGAAAGGACGGATTCATCCACCGCCCGCATGGCCGCTTTGGCGATGTCCTCCTTGATACGAGTGAAGGCCTGACGAGCCTCATCCTATAGAGGGAAGAGTGTGGCCTTAAATAGTGGGCGGACTTTGTCCGCATACTGAGGGGCCCACTGTGCATAATATGAGAAAAACCCCAGGCACCTTTTGAGGGCCTTGGGACAATGAGGGAGAGGGAGTTGTAAGAGTTGGCGCATACGGTCCGGGTTGGGGCCCAGGACTCCATTTTCCACGACATAGCCGAGGTTGGCTAGCCTGGTCGTGCGGAAAACGCATTTCTCCGTGTTGTAAGTAAGATTACGTTTCTGGGCAGTTTGGAGAAATTGATGGAGGTTAGCGTCGTGGTCCTGCTGATCATGGCCGCAGATGGTGACGTCCAAGTACGGAAACGTGGCCCGCAGTCCATACTGGTCCACCATTCGGTCCATTGCTCGTTGGAACACCGAGACCCCATCCGTGATGCCAAAGGGAACCCGGAGGAAGTGGAAGAGGCGGCCGTCGGCCTCAAACGCCGTGAAGTGGCGGTCCTCCGGGCGGATTGGGAGCCACCGTGGAGACAACGCGATAGTGGGCGATTTGATTCACCATGTCTGCAATTCTGGGGAGGGGGTGATCCCTCATCGAGGAGCGTTAACCGATTAATGGTTTGGCTATAGTCCACTACCATTCGGAATTTTTCCCCGGTTTTGACGACCACCACCTGAGCTCTCCAGGGCCTATTACTGGCCTCTGTGATCCCCTCACGTAGGAGCCTATGGACCTCGGTTCTGATAAACACCCTGTCCTGCAGGCTGTACCGCCTGCTGCGAGTGGCTACGGGTTTGCAGTCCGGCGTGAGATTGGCAAAGAGTGGAGGGGGGTCGATTTTTAGTGTAGCGAGGCTGCAAATAGTGAGCGGGGGCAAGGGCCCGCCGAAGCTGAGTGTGAGGCTCTTCAGGTTACGCTGGAAGTCGAGTCCCAGTAGGAATGGGGCGCAGAGTTCAGGGAGCACGTACAGCTGGAAGTTGGAGTAGCTAGTGCCCTGGATCGTTAGGGTCGCAACCGTGCGCCCTTGGGGGTGAACAGAGTGAGAGCCTGAAGCGAGGGATAGTTTGCCGTGCAGGGAAGATAGGGAGTGAACAGCGTCCTGCCAGATCTGGGTGTACGAAGCTCTCGGTGCTCCCGGAGTCGAAGAGGCACGGTGTCCTGTACCCGTTGATTTCAATGGTCATCATGGAGTTGCAGAGATGTTTCGGACGCGGCTGGTCCAACGTCACCACGTTGAGTGGTGGGTAGTTGGCGGCTCGATCAGCTGTGGTGGAGTGGCTCCGTGATGACTGAATTCGTAGCCCTCGAGGCAATTTTCTGAATGAGGATAGGAAGGATCCCAAGATGGCCACCCCCGTGGATCGCACGTGGCGGGCGGTGAGTAAGATGGCGGGCCCATGAGTCGCGCGTGGAGGGGGTTGCCAAGATGGCGGCCGGCGCAGGCCTGGGGAAGTCGCTGGTCGGGGGCCCAGGATGGGGTCGCTTGGTCCGCGGGGAACGAGGTGAGGCTGCGGAACGAGACCTCCATGGTGGTAGCCAATTCTACCGTGTCCTCTAGATTCTGGGCCCCTTTTTTGAGCAACCGCTGGCGTACATAGTTTGATCTGAGGCCTGCCACGTACACATCCCTGATGGCGAGCTCCATGTGCTGTTCGGCTGATACAGCCTTGTAATTACAGTCCCGAGCTAAAGTCTTTAAGTCCCGCAGGAATTCTTCCAACGACTCCGCGGGGCGCTGGCGGCGGGTCATAAAAATATGGCGCGGAAGACCTCGTTGATGGGCCTCACGTACATTCGATCTAGCATGGCTAGGGCACCCGTATATGAGTTGGTACTATTGAGTTGAGTAGATATACGGTGGCTCACCCTTGCGTGCAGCGGACTGAGTTTCTGCTCCTCTGTAGTTTCTGGAGTACTTGATTCAGCCAGGTCGGCCTTGAAACATCGGAGCCAGTGTTGAAAGATTTCTCTTGCCTCTGCAGCCTGCGGGTCAAGTTCTAGTCGGTCAGGTTTGAGGGCTAATTCCATAGTCTTCTTCTAGTTTCCTAGAAGATGTGACCATCAATTCACAAGACACGTGGTTGGAAGTGGACAGTGGTTTTAATAGTCTTACAACAGAGCCTGCCTGCGACGTGATGAACTGGCAGGCAGGCTCACGACAGCAAAGCTTTATACTTCCGGTTAGTGGGAGGAGCCAAGGGTGGAGCCCAGTACAAACTCCTCATCTCCCCCTATGGGCAGAGCTGCACAACTGCTCGTATACCGAGCTAACATGAATACAGCACATCATGTAACAAGTGTGAATTACACAGAATGTGATTCACCACAAGGGGCTAGTGTATGGACGGTTTGTAATTAAAATCACTTTCACACCTACAGAAGCTGCCTTTGTCTTTTGTCCGAAGCGTGCGGGAGTGTCATGTACATTGAGCGTCAGTGTGTGTGTGTGAGGGGTGGTCTTATGTCGGCCCAAGGTGAGTGTGCCCCCCCCCTCCACCTGGGCCGCCCTCTCCATCCCCCCATGCAGAGGATGGGACCATGCGCTGCAGTGTCACGGCCGCATACAGGGATGATCCGGGTGGATGGTGGTACTGTGGCCGTGGGTCAGACATTGTCCAACGCTGTGGAGCCAGGAGCTCATCGCAGAGCGGGCCGTCATCATCCTCCATGGCCTGCAATAGACACGCTTCCACCGTCGACCGTATGAGCCCGGCCCGTCGTGCCGCAGGTGGATCTGGTGGGGGGGGGGGGGGGGGGGGGGGGGGGTTCAGGGTGTTGGTGCTTGGTGGGGTGAGGCTGGTCGGTTGTTGCCATGGTGTGCGGTATGTGGCCATACTCGCCGATTCGCACGCCCTCTAGTCAGTGAACCGGGCGGCTATCAGCCTGTCCCGTGCCCGCTGGCCCAGGCGTTAATGGTGGGCAGCCACCCGCCCATGTCCAGCCCGTCTGCCCTGACCATTGCCCCCATCTCCCTCATCTGGGGAGGTCTGCACCTCTTCTTCCTGCTCCTCCACTCCCCCCTCCTCTGCCTGCAGTACATCGCCACTCTGCTGGGCTATGTTGTGCAGGACTTAGCACACCACAGTGATGTGGCCGACCATATCTGGCGGGTACTGGAGGGCCCCCAGAGATATCCAGGCACCTGAAACGTATCTTCAGCAGCCCAAAGCACCTCTCTATCTCACCCCTTGTCGCTGCATGGGCATCGTTGTAGCGATTCTCCGCGTCACTCTGTGGCCTCCGTATAGGCGTCATCAGCCACGACCACAACAGGTAGCCCCTGTCGCCCAGCAACCAGCCCCTCAGCCGGGGGTGGCGTCCCTCGAACATGCCGGGGATGTAAGACCGCGACAACACGTATGAGTCGTGAACACTTACCGGGTACCGGGCGCAGACGTGCAGGATAATCATGCGGTGGTCGCAGAGCAGTTGGATGTTCATGGAATATGTCCCCTTCCTATTGGTGAACACGGCCCTGTTATCTGCAGGTGGCCGCACGGCGACGTGCATCCCACTACCCCTACCCCCCTCCCCACCACCCCTAACCTCCACCCCTACCCCCCTCCCCACCACCCCTACCTCCCTCCCCACCACCCCTATCCCCCTCCCCACCACCCCTACCCCCCTCCCCTACCCCCTCCCCACCACCCCTACCCCCCTCCCCACCACCCAAACCCCCTCACCGCCACCCCATACCCCCTCACCACCACCCCTACCCCCCTCACCACCACCCCTACCCCCCTCACCACCACCCCTACCCCCCTCACCACCACCCCTACCCCCCTCACCACCATCCCTACCCCCCTCACCACCACCCCACCCCCCTCACCACCACCCCTACCCCCCTCACCACCATCCCTACCCCCCTCACCACCACCCCTCACCACCATCCCTACCCCCCTCACCACCACCCCTATCCCCCTCCAACGCCGCCCCCCCCCCCCTCTCTCAACGCCGGTACACACACCTTCCTCTCCCTCTCCCTACCCCTCTCCCTCCCCCTCCCTCTGAAGGCCGGTACGCATACCCCCCTCCCCCTCCCTCTGAAGGCCGGTACCCACACCCCCCTCCCTCTGAAGGCCAGTACCCACACCCCCCCTCCCGCTCCCTCTGAAGGCCGGTACCCACACCCCCCTCCCGCTCCCTCTGAAGGCAGGTACCCACACCCCCCTCCCTTTGAAGACCGGTACCCACACACCCCCTCCCTCTGAAGGCCGGTACACACACCCCCCCCCCTCTCTCCTCCTCCCCCCCTCTCTCCTCCTCCCCCCCCCTTTCCTCCCCTCCCCCCTCTCCTCCTCTTCCCCCCTCTCTCCTCCTCTCCTCCTCCTCTCACCCCTCTCCTCCTCCTCCTCTCCCCCTCTCTCCTCCTCCTCTCCCCCCTCTCTCCTCCTCTTCTCCTCCCTCTCTCCTCCTCCTCTCCCCCTCCTCCTCCTCTCCACCCTCTCTCCTCCTCCTCCTCTATCCTCCTCTCTCTCCTCTCCCCCTCTCTCCTCCTCCTCTCCCCCCTCCTCTCCCCCCTCTCTCCTCCTCCTCTCCCCCCTCTCTCCTCCTCCTCCTCTATCCTCCCCTCCCCCCCTCTCCTCCTCTCCCCCCCTCCTCCTCTCCCTCTCCTCATCTCCCCTCTCCTCCTCTCCCTCCCCTCTCTCCTCCTCTCCCCCCCTCTCCTCCTCTCCCCCTCTCCTCCTCTCCCCCCCTCTCTCCTCGTCTCCCGCCCTCTCTCCTCCTCTCCCCCCTCTCTCCTCGTCTCCCCCCTCTCTCCTCTTCTCCCCCCTCTCTCCTCCTCTCCCCCACTCTCTCCTCCTCTCCCCCCACTCTCTCCCCCCACTCTCTCCTCCTCTCTCTCCTCCTCTTCCCCCCCCCTCTCCTCCTCTCCCCCCCTCTCTCCTCCTCTCCCCCCTCTCCTCTCCCCCCTCTCCTCCTCTCCCCCCTCTCTCCTCCTCCTCCTCCTCTCCCCCCTCTCTCCTCCTCTCCC
Source organism: Scyliorhinus canicula (assembly GCF_902713615.1). Classification (NCBI taxonomy): domain Eukaryota; kingdom Metazoa; phylum Chordata; class Chondrichthyes; order Carcharhiniformes; family Scyliorhinidae; genus Scyliorhinus; species Scyliorhinus canicula. The sequence goes on from NC_052150.1 coordinate 204,385,951, forward strand.
CCTCTCTCCTCCTCTCCCCCTCTCTCCTCCTCTCCCCCCCTCTCCCCCCCTCTCTCCTCCTCTCCCCCCTCTCTCCTCCTCTCCACCCTCTCTCCTCCTCTCCACCCTCTCTCCTCCTCTCCCCCCTCTCTCCTCCTCTCCCCCCTCTCTCCTCCTCTCCCCCCTCTCCTCTCCCTCCTCCTCTCCCCCTCTCCTCTCCCCCCTCTCCTCTTCCCTCCCCCCTCTCCTCCTCTCCCCCCTCTCTCCTCCTCTCCCCCTCTCTCCTCTCCTCCTCCCCCCTCTCTCCTCCTCTCCCCCCTCTCTCCCCCCCCTCTCCTCCTCTCCCCCTCTCTCCTCCTCTCCCCCCTCTCTCCTCCTCCTCCCCCCCTCTCTCCTCCTCTCCCCCCTCTCTCCTCCTCTCCCCCCTCCTCCTCTCCCCCCTCCTCCTCACCCCCCCTCTCCCCCCCTCCTCCTATCCCCCCTCTCTCCTCCTCTCCCCCCTCTCTCCTCCTCTCCCCCCTCTCTCCTCCTCTCCCCCCCTCTCTCCTCTCCCCCCTCCTCCTCTCCCCCTCCTCCTCTCTCCCCTCCCCTCCTCTCCCCCCTCTCCTCCTCCTCTCCCCCCTCCCCTCCTCTCCCCCTCCCTCTCCTCCCTCCCTCTCTCCTCCCCCCTCCCTCTCTCTCCTCCCCCTCCCTCCCTCTCTCCTCCCCCTCCCTCCCTCTCTCCCCTCCTTCCCTCTCTCCCTCCTTCCCTCCATCTCTCTCCTCCCCCTCCCTCTCTCTCCTCCCCCTCCCTCTCTCTCATCCCCCTCCCTCCCTCTCTCTCCTCCCCCTCCCTCCCTCTCTCCTCCTCCCCTCCCTCTCTCTCTCCTCCCCCTCCCTCCCTCTCTCCTCCCCCTCCCTCCCTCTCTCTCCTCCCCCTCCCTCTCTCTCCTCCCCCTCCTCCTCCCCCTCACTCCCTCTCTCTCCTCCTCCCTCCCTCTCTCTCATCCCCCCTCCCTCCCTCTCTCCTCCCCCTCCCTCCCTCTCTCTCCTCCCCCTCCCTCCCTCTCTCTCCTCCCCCTCCCTCTCTCTCCTCCCCCCTCCCTCCCACCTCTCTCTCCGCCCCCTCCCTCTCCTCCCTCTCCCTCTCCTCCCTCCCTCCCTCTCTCCTCCTTCCCTCCCTCCCTCCCTCCCTCTCTCTCCTCCCCCCTCCCTCCCTCTCTCTCCTCCCCCTCCCTACCTCTCTCTCCTCTCCCTCCCTCTCTCTCCAACACCTCCCTCCCTCTCTCTCCTCCCCCTCCCTCCCTCTCTCTCTTCCTCCCCCCTCCCTCTCTCTCTCCCTCCCTCCCTCTCTCTCCTCCCCCTCCCTCTCTCTCCTCCCCCTCCCTCTCTCTCCTCCCCCTCCCTCTCTCTCCTCCCCCCTCCCTCCCTCTCTCTCCTCCCCCTCCCTCCCTCTCTCTCTCCTCCCCCTTCTCCCTCCCTCCCTCCTCTCTCCCTCCCTCTCTCTCCTCCCCCCTCCCTCCCTCCCTCTCTCTCCTCCCCCTCCCTCCCTCTCTCTCTCTCCTCCCCCTCCCTCCCTCTCTCTCCTCCCCTCTCTCTCCTCCCCCCTCCTCCCCCCCCCCCCCCCCCTCTCCCCACGCCGGTACCCGTCCTCTCTCAACGCGCCACTTCTGCAGCGCATTAAAATGACGCGTATCGCGTCGGTCCGATGCTGGCCCCTCCGGGAACGGAGATTAGCGGCCTAAAAGAAGGCCCCGACGCCGGAGTCATCTGCACCGCTTTTGCTCGCCGGAAATCGGCGTCACGACGGTCCGCGGAGAATTTTGCCCCCCTCTCCGGCACTCTCACCTCCCCCCCCCCCCCCCCCCCCCCCGGCACTCGCACTGTCCCCCCCCCCCTCTCCGGGACTCGCTCTCTCCCCCCCCCCTTTTACCAGTCGGAGATTTCAGGACACGGCGGGGGCGGGATTGACGCCGGCCCCTGCCGATTCTCCGACCCGGCAGGGGGTCGGAGAATCCTGCCCATGATTTCCAGTTGTGGAACGCACGCACTACCTTCTTTGTCACGCAATCTTCGACACACTTATTGATGAAGTCTGTGACGATGGTGGCATACTCGTCTAGGTTGGCCATTGAGTTCTGGTGTTGCCTCGTACTAATGTGGCACGACCTTTTTTTTTAAAAAAGTGTTTTTAATTAGTTTTGTTTTTATACTAAGGAAAGAGTGGAAATACACAGAAACTATCTACATTAGTTACCATTTTACATCAGTTACAATTTAGATTTCTCAGCAAATGCCTAGTTTTAAAAAAAATATATATATTTTATTACAAACATGTATCAAAACAGGTTACAACACATAAACACCCCGGGAAACATACTTCCCAGCAATCAAATATACATTCTGTACAATTAGTTTCCTTTTTTCACCCTCCACACCCCCTCTCCCCGCCCCCTGCAGTGAACAGTTCCTCAAACACGGTCACAAACATCCCCCACCCTTTCTCAAAACTCCCAGCAGAGCCCTGTAACTCATACTTTTTCTTCTACAACCGCAGGAAGTTGTAGAAGTCACCCAACCAAGTCGCTATCCCCGGTGGTGATGCTGACTGCCATTCCAGTAAAATTCGCCACCATACGATCAGAGAGGCAAAGGCCATGACATCAGCCTTCCTCCTCTCCATGAGCTCTGGCTTCTCTGAAACCTCAAATATCGTCACCTCCTCCTCCACTATCCTGGCTAAGAGTGCGAACACTCCCGCCCAGAATCTTCCAATTTTCCACAACCTCAAAACATGTGCACGTGATTCACTGTCGCCTGTCCAACCTCTCACACTCATCTGCTACCCCTAAAAGAACGCACTCATTCTCACCCGAATCATATGCACGCCGTGCACCACCTTAAACTGTATCAGGCTCATCCTTGCACAACAGGAGGTCCCGTTTACCCGATGCAGTGCCTCCGTCCATACTCCCCAATTGGGGCTGGTTTAGCACAGTGTGCTAAATAGTTGGCTTTTAAAGCAGACTAATGCAGGCCAGCAGCGCGGTTTCAATTCCCGTACCAGCCTCCCTGAACAGGCGCCGGAATGTGGTGACTAGGGGCTTTTCACAATAACTTAATTTGAAGCTTACTTGTGAGAATAAGCGATTTTCATTTTCTTTGATCTCCCCTCCCAACTCCACTTCCCATTGAGCTTCACCACCTGCTAGTAAGTGCCTAGTTTTGGCTAGGTCCCTTGCTCCTGACTCCCTTCTGCCTCTTCCCTCTCGATGCCCCTCCCTTTCCTCCTATATGGCGTACCTTCTTTGCTTTTGGGTCTTCCAACCTGGACTTTGGTAGGTGATTAGGGAGGCAAAGACCAAGGTGCCTGGCTGCTCTGATACCCCAAAGACTGCCACTCATGGGCATGGCTCCACCCTCATCTCCACAACCTTGTACATAGCGTCAAAGAAGGCTGTCCAGAACCCAACAAGTCTGGGGCATGACCAAGCATGTGGGTGTGGTTAGCCAGGCCTCCTTGGCACCGCTTACGTTTGTCCTCCAGCTCTGGGAAGAACCCACTAATTAGGGTCTGGTTAAGTGAGCTCTGTGTACCACTTTCAGCTGCATTAGGCTTAGCCTGGCTCAAGTGGAGGTGGAGTTGATCTTGTGCAGTGCTTCGTTCCAGAGTCCCCATCCTAGTTCAAACCCATTTTTCGCTTGTCTCATGCAGTGGTGAACGTGCCCATTCCAGTAGTTGCCACAGTTACCCCTCCTTAGAATGTCAGCGCCCAGTATGTCCTCTAATAGCGATTGTTGCATTGCTCGCAGGTATGTCTCTTTTTCCCTATGTAAGAAGTTTTTGACTTGCAAATATCTTAATTTGTTTCGCCAGGTCAGTTGGAACCTCCTTGTCAGTTCCTCTAGTGTTGTCAGTCTATTGTCTGTGCAGAAGTCCCGAACTGCCAACTGTCCTGTCTCCACCTTTTGAAGGTGGTGTCCTTTTTGGCTGGCACAAACTTGTGGTTGTTGCAGATGGGGCCTTAATGGATATCTCGGTTAGACTGAAGTGCTGTCGTAGTTGATTTCATGACCGGAGTGTGGCTATCACCACTGGGCTCGTTGAGTGTCTAGTTGGTGGGGATGGGAGCACTGCCATGGCAGTGCCCAGAGGGATGGCCACATGCAGGGGTCCTCCTCCATTATTACCCATTTATCCATCCCTTTACTTTTTCCACTGTTGCTGCCCAATGGTAATATTGCATGGTCTAGGCCCCATCCATGCTTCACATTCTTTGCAGGACTTTTTGGGGGATCTTTGGGTTCTTTCCAACCCGCCCACACAAACGGCATGATCAATTTTTCCACTGAGTTGAAAAAGGTCTTGCCGATTTAGATCGGTATTCATCTGAACAGGAAGGCAGTACGTTCATCTTGATCATCTACACCCTCTTCGCCAAGTATAGCGGGAGTGTGTCCCACCTCTGCAGGCTCTTTTTTTTACTTCCTCCACAAGGCTGGTCAGGTTCCACTTGTGGATCTGTGTCCAGTCATGGGCAATTTGGGTTCCCGGATGGTGGAATTTGTTTTGGGCCTGTTTAAATGGCATTCCCTCCAGCTCTGCACCTCCCACTTGAGGGTTCACCTGGAAGATCTCAGTTTTGCTCAGGTTGAGTTTGTAGCCTGAGAAGGTTCCAAACTCTTTCAAGAGTTTGATACTGTCTATGCTGCTTTGGTCTATGACGTTGAGGAGCAGGTCATCTGCATAGAGAGAGACTTAGTGCTCTCTGTCTCCTCTTTGGATCCCCATCCAATTCTTTGCCACAGAGTGCGATCGCTAGTGGTTCGATCGCTAGGGCGAACAGCAGCGGGGACAGCGGGCATCCCTGCCTTGTGCCTCTGTTCAGATGAAAGTACTTAGAACTGATGGTGTTCGTCCGTACGCTCGCCATGGGAACGCTATACAAGAGTTTCACCCAGGCTGTGAACCCCGTTCTAAGCCCAAACTGCTCCAGTATCTCTATGAGGTACTTCTACTTGACTCTGTCGAAGGCCTTTTCTGCGTCCAGGTAGATGATCACCTCTGCTGTTTTCTCCCTGGGTGGATCATTATCACGTTCAGAACATCAGCAGCCTGATGTTCGATGTTAGTTATCTACCCTTGACAAAGATCAGCTGATCTTCTGCCACCACCTCTGGTACGCAGTTCTTCAGTTGTTTGGCCAGGATACTGGCCAGTATTTTCATATCTACGTTTAGCAGCAAAATGGGTCTGTAGGACGCGCATTCTGTTGGGTCTTTGTCCTTTTTGGGTATCAGCGAGATTGAGGCTTGTGCTGGCGTAGGTGGCAGGGTGCCCCTTGCCCTCGGGTCCAAGAACATCTCCCGCAAGTGCGGGGCCAGTACTGCTGCAAATGTCTTGTAGAAGTCCACCGGGAATCCGTTTGGTCCCCACTGCCCACATCTGCTCCAGAAATATGCTGAGTTCTTTCACCATATTAAAGGTCCTCCCTGTTTTGGGGTTCGGCCTGTCTGTCTGTGGGTTCTGTACGCAGTTAAATAACTAACCCCCCCCCCCACATGAGTGTGTTTCAACATCGGGGAATTCCGCCATGGTGGTCTTTCCAAACTCCATGTCATCGCAGTTGGGCGGGTACACGTTCACCAGGACCACTGGTGCCCAGTCCTCGACACCACTGACCATGATGTACCGTCCCCTCTGTCTGTGACCATCCTCGTCACAGTAAATACCAACCTCTTGTTAAGCAGTCTGGCTACTCCCCTAGCTCCCGTCCCGTAGCAGGAATGGTCGGTCTGTCCAACCTAGCCCTTCCTTACCCGCAGTCGGCCCTTCTCCCACAGGTATGTCTCTTGGAGGAAGACTAAGTCAGCTTTCATGCTTTTCAGATGGGCGAAGGCTCTGGGTCTTTTCACTGGGCTATTGAGTCCCCTGACGTTCCAGGTGAGTACCCTTAGGGTTGTTTTTGACCCACCTCCCTCCTGTGGGATCAACCATAGTTACCTTGTGAATGCGCCCCTGTACTCCGGAAGTTTCCTTCTATTAGGGGGCCATCCAAATGGCTGTGGTCACTGTTCTCATTATGAAGCCGAGACTCTGCGCTTTGGGATTTCCCTTTGTCCAGGGGCCACCCAACATGGCCACCAACTATGTGTACACCATGTGAGTGAGCCCCTGCACTCTGGGGTTTCCCTTTGTTTGGGAATCCTCCAAAGTGGCTGCTTGCGGTGCCTTTGAGTTCCAAGTCGCCACGTGTGGCCTATTGTAGCCAGCCTAATGCCCTTATTACTCTTGTCTCTGTTTGCCCTCTGATTCTTTCCCCCTTGTCCTCTCCCCCCTCCTGTTACTGCAGTCTCCATGCCCCCCTATCCCCGTTTACTCCCTGACTGCCCCCATTGGTGTGTACCCCCCCATCCCGTTGCCAGGCTCTCTCTCCCCTGTGGGAGCCACGCCACGGCCCCCCTCTCGCTCGTACCTCTTGGCACTAGCTTTCCTCCTAGACTGGTGGCCCTCGAGGTCAGCAATGTGTCTACCCTTTACCCGCTATCTGTTTCCCCCATCTGCTGATCTCCTCACCCTCTCCTGTGCTCCGCTGTCTAGCCCCTTCCTTCCTACACTTTAGTTCCCATCTTCAAAGCGAGGCAATGCAGTCCTGTGCATGTTATTTTCCCAGCCCGTTCTCCAGGACAAATTCTGTCCACTTCTGCAAGAGCTGTGAAGAAAAGCTCCCTGCCCTGGAATGTGACCCAGAGTTTATCCGGGTACAGCATCCCAAATTTGACTTTGCTTTTGAACAGCTCTGTTATGTTCTGTGTTGTGACCATGGTAATGATACACATAGAACATCTAGTTCTTTGATTGGGAATATAGTTTATTAACAAAGTGAGCATGTGGAAAGATAACTGACGAACTATCGTACAGATGGTAACGAATAATTGAACTTTCCTGGAACTACTTCTAATGGGACTGTCCTTGAGTACAACTTACTGCCAACTGCCGTATCTCTGGTGCATCTCTATTGCCACCTGCTGGTCGGAGGTCATATAGATACCTATGTACATTAATGTGCATATGCATATCACAACGGCTGCCTTGTTCATTCTCAGCCAGGTCTGCCCCAATGTCTTGTAAATCCTGGTCTGGTGTCCTTCACTGTTGCACGTCCTTGTCGACCTGGCCCAGTGCAGGATTCTTTCCCGGCCTTGTTACTGGTGCATTTTGCATTGCCCTTGGCTGCTGGAATCATAGAATTTCCAGTGCAGAAGGAGGCCATTTAACATGGCCAATCCACCTAACCTGCACATCTTTGGAGTAGGAGGAAACCGGAACACTCGGGGGAAACCCACGCAGACATGGGGAGGAGGTGGAGACTCTGCACAGATAGTGACCCAAGCCGGGAATCGAACCTGGGACTCTGGAGCTGTGAAGCCACAGTGTTAATCACTGTGCTACTCTCTATGTTTGGGTTTGGCCGGAGATAGGCTCTGTCTATTTTTGGCGGGTTTGGGAAGCTGTTCCTTCCCACCAGTTTTCCTAGTGTCTATCTGGGCCACATGGTCCGTGGGGTCTCTGTCTTAGATCTCTTCTGGTAGGCCCACTATTCTTAGGTTTTGGCGTCATGACCGGTTGTCATGGTCCTCTATTTTCTCTTCAGGCTCCCCTGTGTCGCAACCAATCTCACTATTTCCATCTCCAGGGCGGCGATCCGGTCACTCTGGTCTGTTGAGCCTTTTTCTAATTCTTTAATGGTGTTCCCCTGGGCCTCCAGTCGCGTCTTTGCCTTGTCCAAGACCACCTGCATAGTTGCCAGAGCCTCCGCGACGACCACCGTGGTTCACAGCTTGGATATCAGTCTTTGTCTCTTCCCTATGTTCTCTTAGTTCCCTGGAGAGGAACATCTTCCATCTGTCCTCTGGTGAGGGGGAAGCCGGTGTGCGGCTTACCGATCCGTCTTGCTCTGGTGTAGCCAGCACTTCGTCCCTTTGTGTGTCTGCCATCTCAGCCGCTTGTTTCTCACGTTTCTGGTCTCCTTACGGCCTCGAGTTAGTGTTGTTCGGCATCCTCTCTTGTAGTACCCCCCCCCCCCCCCCCCCCCCCCCCCCCCCCCCACCATTTTAGCGGGCTATTTTGGGTAAAAGAGCCTATTTTCGAGTTTGTAAGAGGAGAGTCACCTGGTGTGTGACTACTCAGCACATCACTGTCACTAGAAGTCTTGCACGACCTTCTTAACCGGATCCTCCTGATTAAGTTTCTGCTTATATGCCGGGAGACGCCTTGTGGTCCGATTTTCCAAAGTGCGGTCAAGGGATGGATCGGTAGGCGCCTTTGATGATTGTGTAGCAGTGGTCAAGGATGTTGGGGGCCCTGGCGGGACAGGAGATGTGTTGGAATTTTTGCAGTATACTCTTGAGGTTGGCCTGGTTGAAGTCCCCGGCCACGATGAACAAGGCCTCCGGGTATTCTGTTTCACTGTTATTTATGGTGGTGTACAATTCATTAAGTGCCTTCTCCACTTCCGCCTGGAGTGGGATGTAGACCTCTTGTGATGATAGCAGAAGTGAACTCCTGTGGAAGGTAGTATGGGTGGTACTTCAGTCATGTATTCCAGGTCTGAAGTGCAGTAGTTCACCAGGGTCGCCATATCTGAGCATTAGGAGTTGATGAGGAGGCAAATCCTTCCACCCTTCGCCTTGCCAATGCAGCCATACGGTCGGTCCATCGGTGAATTGAGAAACCGCCAGTTTGTATGGCACAGTCCGGTGAGGCAGGGGCGAGCCATGTCTCTATGAAACAGAGCACACAGCAGTCTCTCACTTCACTCAGAGATAAGTCTAGCTTTAAGCTTGTCCATCTTGTTTTCGATCGCTTGGACGTTTCCCAGGAGTATGTTGCGGAAGGGAGAGCATAGAACGTAGAAAATACTCCCAGAACAGGCCCTTCGGCCCACGATGTTGTGCCGAACTTTTGTCCTAGATCAAGAACAAATCAATCTGCACCACTTGAAACCGTTTTACTCTCAGCTGCAGACCGGCGCATTTCCCTCGCTTCCTATGTCGCAGCCGCTTCTGGGTGGTCCCGGGATCTAATGGGAGAAGTCTGACCTTGTGGACGGGTTAACCTTTCGGTGTGGGGGCCTTCGCTGTTTTGGGGGTGTTTAGGCTGGTTTGTCACAAGGTTTATCATTAAAAAAAAGCACAATTATATTAAAAAGTGGTGTTAAAGTAATTTTTGATAAACAAGTTGATTGGTCAATTGTTCGACAATCAAGCAAAATGTAGCATTTTCAATGCAGCGAGAAAGTGGAGGCAAAATAAAATGAAGAGCAATTTGGAAATGTCTTGTAAGAATCCACTAGAGGGCACCAAACATAATAAAATTATTTACAGAAAACACTCAAACTATTTATATACATGACATGACAAAGTTTTTAAACCCGTTACTACACCCCGATTTATTTGGGCTCAATCCACTTAATTAGCTGTCCTGATTTTAAAATAGTAATGTTGAGAAAAGCAGCAGTAGCATGAGAATGCTAGTGACATTGGCCAGTATTTTTAGAATAACAGGGTTAGCCTTCTTGCCATCCAGTTTTTTTTGATTGCGGGGGGGGGGGGGCGGGGGGGGGTGAGACCCTGATGTTTAAAGGAGGCTGCTGATGGAGGCGCCTGCCACTCTTCCTCCCTCCCAAGGTCCGGACAGGGTTACGTTTTGGGCTTTCTTCCTGTCCTGAGCTCCTTTCGCCAGTCTGGAAAATTGAGGCCGGGTTGAAATCGGCCCTCAAGTAGTCAATAATTGGCCACTTAAGAGCCTCAACTGGTGACAGATCAGGCCGGTTCGCTTAGGTCTCGCCCATCCCAGAGTATAATTGTGCCAAGGCCGGGGTGTGCGGGAACTGGGTGGGAAGGCCATCCCAAAGGGTAACATACAATTCTGCCCATTGACTAAGATTTTCCTGGTGTCAGAAACTTCCTGTCCTCAACATGGACCTGAATGCATTTTCTCCCCTCTTCACCGACCCGTTATACACCTCGACTAACAGGGGCCTCAGCTCTGACCCAAACTTCTTGTAGGACACGGCTGGGAACCCATCCGGACCAGGGGCCTTCCCCATCTGCATCAATCCACTTAATCCATTACCTCCCTTAGCCCGATTGGGGCCCCCAGTCCTTGCATCTTCCCCTTCCCCAGCCTCGGGAACTCCAGCCCATCCAAAAATCGCTCACCGGAGACGCTGAGCTATACAACTTACGATGAAATGTCTCAAATACCCCATTCACCCCCTACAGCTCCATTACCCCCATCAATTTCCCTTGCTGCCACCTACCACCTCAGCTTATACGGAAGCATCCGGCTGGCTTTCTCCCCATATTCATATACTGCCCCTCTGGCCCTGTGCAGTTTCCCCACCGTCTTTCCCGTGAACAGAAGTCCAAACTCCATCTGGAGCTTCTGTCTTTCCTTCAACAGTGCTTCCTCAGGCGCCGTGGAGTTCTGGTCAACCCTCAGAATGGACTCCACCAACCTCACAGAATCATAGAATTTACAGTGCAGAAGGAGGCCATTCACCTCATCAACCTTGGAAATAGCACCTTACTTAGGCCCATGCCTCCACCCTATCCCCGTAACCTGACCTAACGTTTTGGACACAAAGGGGCAATTTAGCATGGCCATTCAATCTAACCCACACATCTTTGGACTGTGGGAGGAAACCATAGCACCTGGAGGAAACCCATGCAGACACGGAGAGAAAGTGCAAACTCCACAGATAGTCACCCAAAGCCGGAATTGAACCTGTGTCCCTGGAGCTGTGAGGCAGCTAACCACTGTGCCACCGTGGCGCCCCAACCTCTCCTTGTGCTCCCGGATTGAGATAAACATCCCCCTTTATCACCGTCTTCAGCACCTCCCACAACGTTGAGACGGAAACCACCCCCTTCATATTCTGCTCCACGTAGTTCCGGATAGCCACTCCTATTTGTTGGCAAACCTCCTTATCCACCATTTACCCCACATCCAATCTACACTGCGGCAGGTGGGACTCCTCTTTGCCACTTGCAAATCAACCCAATGCGGCGCATGGTCAGATACCACCATCGCAGAATACTCTGATCCAACCACCCCCGCCAACAGCGCCTCGTCCAAGACAAAGACATCAATTCAGGAATACACCCGGTGCATGTGCGAGAAATACGAAAATGTCTTCGCCTTTGGTCTCTCAAACCTCCGCAGGTCTGCTCCTCCCATGCATTCCATAAACCCCAACAGCTCCTTTACTATGACCGAAACCTTCAGGGAACTGGGACACAACCGGTCCAACCTAGGGTCCAGAACTGTCTTAACATCCACCCCACCCCCCCATAATCCGCCAGTGCACATCCAGGTCCGGTGCTTTGCCAAAACCAGCCTCAAAAACTTTACACAGTCCCAATTTGAGGCTTATACATTCACAAACATCACAACCGTCCCTTCCAACCTCCCACTCACCATCACAAACCTACCCCCAGAGTCTGTCACTATACTCCCCACCTCAAAAACCACCCACTTATTGACCAAGACTGTCACCCCTCTCGTCTTCATATCCAACCCCGAATAAAACAGGATTCAGGTTCCATAGGCATGGCTGAGATTAGGACAGACAAAGCCAGATTGTAAACAGAGGTCAGGATGGAGATACTCCGAGAGATTTCAAAGTTTAAATGTGAGATCCAATGGAGGGATGAAATTGACCCTCTATAATAACCACCTTTGACCATGCTTTTTGGTTGCATTTTCCAGAGTCTTCTTCAGCTCTGCATCAACATTTCGGTCTTTGCATATCACCTGGAGATGTTCACATTCCCACATATAACATAAACTAAAGATATACCTTATAGCTACATTCTCTTGTCTTGATTCTCCTTCACAACTTGACAAAAAGTGGGATTCCAACTCACAGGTTACTGGCCAACAGCTAACACTCAGAAGGTGGGGAATATAGAACATGCAGAAGGAGGCCATTCGACCAATTGAGTCTGCACCGACCCACTTAAGGCCTCACTTCCACCCTATCCCCATAACCCAATAACCCCTCCTAACCTTTTTGGACACTAAGGGCAATTTAGCATGGCCAATCCACCTAACCTGCACGTCTTTGGACTGTGGGAGGAAACCAGAGCACCCGGAGGAAAGCCACTCAAATATGGGGAGAACATGCAGACTCCACACAGACAATGACTCAGCGGGGAAATCGAACCTGGAACCCTGGCACTGTAATGCTACAGTGCTATCCACTGCCGTGCTGCCCAGCAATATATTTCTCTCTCTTCCAAAGTAAATGAATGGCATTGCAGAGAAAAGATGAGACTTACTGTAAATGGGTGAGGCATGGGAAGTCTAGAGTAAAATCATAGAATGGTTACAGCACATACATACAAATTATCAGTAAGCCATTTGATCCCATTCTCCTTCAAAAAACACTAACATTCAATTTGTTCATTCAAGCCATCCGAGGTGCCAAGAGAGAATATCAAACCAAGCTCAAGCCACACACAGACTCTCAGCGATTGTGGCAACATAACGGCTACAAAGCGAAGCCGAGCAGCATCGTCGGCACGTCTCCCCGATGAACTCAATGCACTCTATGCTTGGTTCGAGCAGGTAACCAACAATCCGCTGTCGAGTGCCCCAGCAGCCCGTAACTCACCCTTATAAACCATCACATCTTCCGAAGTCAGATCGGCCTTCCTGAAAGTGAACCCTCGGAAGGCGACGGGCCCGGATGGGATCCCTGGTTGTACACTCAGAGCCTGCGCGGACCAGCTGGCAGAGGTATTCGCGGACATCTTTAACCTGTCCCTACTCCACACCAAGGTCTCCGCCTGCTTCAAGAAGACCACCATTATACCGGTGCCAAAGAAGAACCAGGCAACGTGCTTCAATGACTGCCATCCGGTGGCCCTGACTTCAATCGTAATGAAGTGCTTCGAGAGGTTGAACATGAAGCGCATCACCTCCATACTCCAGAACACCTTAATCCACTGCAATTTGCATATGGTCACAAGTAGTGAGGGTGTGGGGATTGACGTGTTGGAGGCTGCAAAGAAGATGTCGTAGTTTCTCCGCTCCGGGAAAGTACTGGACGATGAAGGGTACTCTGTCGGTTGTGTCTTCAAACAACCGCGCAACCTCAAACAAACCATTGTTTGCAGCAAACTACCCAGCCTTCAGAACAGCGACCACGACACCACACAACCCTGCCATGGCAATCTCTGCAAGACATGCCAGATCATCGACATGGCTACCACCATTACACGTGAGAACACCACCCACCAGGTACGCGGTACTTACCCGTGCGACTCGGCCAACATTGTCTACCTCATATGTTGCAGGAAAGGATGTCCCGAAGCGTGGTACATTGGCGAGACCATGCAGACGCTGCAACAACTAATGAATGGACTTCGCGCGACAATCACCAGGCAGGAATGGTCCCTTCCAGTCGGGGAACACTTCAGCAGTCAAGGGCATTCAGCCTCTGATCTCCGGGTAAGCGTTCTCCAAGGCGGCCTCCAGCACGCGCGACAACGCAGAATCGCCGAGCAGAAACTTATAGCCAAGTTCAGCATACATGAGTATGGCCTTAACCGGGACCTGGGATTCATGTCGCATTACATTCATCCCCCACCGTCTGGCCTGGGTTTGCGAAATCCTACCAACTGTCCTGGCTTGAGACAATTCACAACTCTTTAACCTAGGGTTACCCCTATCTCTGGGCCTGCAAAGACTCAATTACCTGCAAATGCTCGAATTCTAAGCATTGTCTGGCATCTTTGAATTTGTCTATATATATGTTTCTGAAACATACCTCTTCATTCACCTGAGGAAGGAACAGTGCGTCGAAAGCTAGTGTTTGGAACAAACATGTTGGACTTTAACCTGGTGTTGTAAGACGTCTTACTGTGCTCACCCCAGTCCAACGCCGGCATCTCCACATTCAGGGCAATGCACTGATGCAAGTTTTCCCTGCAACAACCAATCAGCGGGTCTGCTGTGCTGCCCTCTGCTGGATACTTGCCTTCACTTGAACACAGAGGGTGTCTTGCTCAGGTACACCTTCTGGATACAGTGACCGCAATGCACTGATACAAATTTTCCCCGCAACAGCCAGTCAGCAGCTCCACTCTGCTGCCCTCTGCTGGATACTTGCCTTCATTTCAACATGGAGGGTGTCTTGCTCAGGTACACCTCCTGGATACAGTGACTGCAATGCACTGATGCAAATTTTCCCCACAACAGCCAATCAGTGGATCCTCTCTCCTCCCCCTGCTGGATGCTTGCCTTCACTTGAACACAGAGGGTGTCTTGCTCGGTACACCTTCTGGATACAGTGACCGCAATGCACTGATTCAAATTTTTCCCCGCAACAGCCAATCAGTGGCGCCGCTCTGCTGCCCTCTGCTGGATGCTTGCCTTCACTTGACCACGGAGCGTGTCTTGCTCAGGTACACTGGCTACAGTGACCACAATGCACTGATGCAAATTTTCCCCGCAACAGGCAGTCAGCGGCTCCGCTCTGCTGAGGAAATTTTGGTGGCATTAGTGATGATCTTTCAGGATTCACTGGAGGCAGGAAGGGTGCCAGAGGACTGTAAGGTGGCTAATGTAACACCACTGTTTAAGAAGGGAGGGAGGCAGAAGATGGGAAATTATAGGCCGGTTAGCCTGACTTCGGTCATTGGTAAAATTTTGGAGTCTGTTATTAAAGATGAGATTGCGAAGCACTTGGAAGTGCATGGTAAAATAGGACTGAGTCAGCACGGCTTTGTCAAAGGGAGGTCGTGTTTGACAAATCTGTTAGAGTTCTTAGAGGAGGTAACAAGGAAGTTAGACAAAGGAGAACCAGTGGACGTGATTTATTTAGATTTCCAGAAGGCCTTTGACAAGGTGCTATGCAGGAGACTGTTAAATAAGTTAAGAGCTCATGGTGTTCAGAGTAAGATCCTGGCATGGATAGAGTATTGACTGACTGGCAAAAGGCAGAGAGTGGGGATAAAGGGGTCTTTTTCAGGATGGCAGCCGGTGACTCGTGGTGTGCCTCATGGGTCTATGCTGGGACCACAACATTTCATAATATACATTAATGATCTGGAAGAAGGTAGTGAAGGCACTGTTGCCAGGTTTGCAGATGATACAAAGATCTGTAGAGGGACAGGTAGTATTGAGGAAGCAAGGAGGCTGCAGAAGGACTTGGATAAGCTACTAGAATGGGCAATGAAGTGGCAAATGAAATACAATGTGGAAAAGTGTGAGGTTACGTACTTTGGAAGGAAGAATTTAGGCATAGACTATTTTCTAAATGGGGAAATGCTTCGGAAAGCAGAAGCACAAAGGGGCTTGGGAGTCCTTGTTCATGATTCCCTTAAGGTTAATGTGCAGGTTCAGTTGGCAGTTAAGAAGGCAAATGCAATGTCCGCATTCATATCAAGAGGGTTAGAATACAAGAGCAGGGATGTACTTCTGAGGCTGTATAAGGCTCTGGTCAGACCCCATTTGGAGTATTGTGAGCAGTTTTGGGCCCCGTATCTAAGGAAGGATGTGCTGGCCTTGGAAAGGGTCCAGAGGAGGTTCACAAGAATGATCCCTGGAATGAAGAACTTGTCGTATGAGGGATGTTTGAGGACTCTGGGTCTGTGCTCGTTGGAGTTTAGAAGGGTGAGAGGGGATCTTACTGAAACTTACAAGATACTGCGAGGCCTGGACAAAGTGGACGTGGAGAGGATGTTTCCACTTGTAGGGGAAACTAGAACCAGAGGACACCATCTCAGATTAAAACAGAGATGAGGAGGAATTTCTTCAGCCAGAGGGTGGTGAATCTGTGGAACTCTGCCGCAGAAGGCTGTGGAGACCAAATCACTGAGTGTCTTCAAGACAGAGATAGGTTCTTGATTAATAAGCGGATCAGGAAGGGGGCTGCTGGACCTGCGGCCCCTCACCAGCCAAGCGTTTTGTCTCGCGTGTGATCCTCCGCCCAATTGCGTTCCACGATTCCAGCATCACTGGACGGAGAATCCCAGTGTTGTGCGATCTGCCTTAACTTGGTAATATAAGTTGCAAAAGTTCCCACAGGGGCTCTTCCAGTTGTGTTAAACTTAAATCACTGCAATATCAACGATGGCTTCGAGTGGTAGTGTGTTTTCTCAGAGAATGAGTTGGAGTTGGGCGCGCTTGGGGATGTGAGGCTACGTATTAATTGGATACCACTCATGCTGAGAAGGATTGCCTTTTTATTCTCTTCCTCTATTTCGTTGGCCTGAAAAAAGTTACCCAAAAGTTCGAGGTATTGTGTCCAATCCTCCACAGAGGCATCAAAAGGATCTATCCATCTGAATAAGGGCATGTCTGCAAACACTCTTCTGTTTCTCAACTCAAACTGGAATTCAAAGATCTTGGGACCGCTTTTTTTCTTTTATCCTCGTCACCAATGTAATATTTCCCGTTCACCAGTTAGGTAAATAACAATTGCGACATTTATTTCCATATAACAACACTGCAGAGGCTATCCCGGTAACACCGCCTAACCTATTGGACAGTAAGGGGTAATTTATCATGATCAATCCACCTAACCTGCACATCTTTGGACTATGGGAGGTAACTGTTGCTCGTTCTGGGTGAGTGTGCTTAACACTCGATTTGGCTCTGTTTCGTTACTTAGCTCTGGAGTCGCCATGTATCGTTAAGATACCGCCACAAGTTTCAAGGTCAAGTTCAAAGCAATAAAACCATACACCAATTAGTAAGTTCAAACAAATGAGTTTATTATAATACAATTAGAATACTACCATGCACACGCTAAGATGATTAAACTATTCCTACCACTAAATAAACCAATACTTATCTTAAAGGGAACTGCCGGATCAGGGGACAAGGGCCTCTTGCTCTGCACTGGTCCGCAGACTTCAGGTTGGTACGGGTTAAAAAGGGGTCAGGAGTGCCTATCTCTGGTAGCGATCGTTGTGAGACACTTACTTGCTGGCGGCTGCTGTCCCAAACCTCTCCTCTCTCTCGGTCAAGGCCTTCTTTGGTAAAGGCTGGTCGAGAGGGCTGGTCCAGAGAGGAGGGCTGGTCAAGAAGAACAAACTAAGTTTGGGACCTGTCTTTTATAGGTCCTAGGGCTTCGCGCCCTTTTGGGTGGATCCCTCTACCTGCTGGGAATCGATTGGGTCTCTTCCCAATCGATTTGGTTGAATCCCCCCAATACTGAGGCTGTCCCTCAGTTGCTGGGCGGGCCTTCAGATGCTTTGTTTTCGAACCCCGCTGGTGCCGGGGTGTCTGGTTTCCCATACACTGTGGCAATCACTTCCCTATTTGTGTCCATTGTCCCTGGGATCGTTCCATTGCTATGTTAACTATCCTGGAGATTGCCTCATTAGTATGCGGAATGTTCGTTTCGATGCTGTCTGCTCTCTTAGCAGACAGAATACACATTGGCTTGGTGCAGCCTGCTTGTGCTGCAAACTTTGTCCATTTTAACCTGCAAGCTTTGCGTTCCTCCATTTTGTATTGAGGGAATGGCCAACTTCGGTGGCTACAAAGCCCATGCAGACCCGGGGTCTCTGCTTGGGGGACTCCTGACAGCGATCTCTCTTCTGGGGGGCTTCTTGACAGGGGTCACTTTTCTGGAGGGTCTGTGGGGACTCTCCTTATTTAAGGGATCACTGGGGAGGGGGGGGTCCCTTTATTTAGTGGTTCTGGTGGGGTGGATTGGCAGTTCCTACATTGTGGGGGGCGGGTGAAGGTGGCCCTCGGATAGACTTTGGGGGAGACTCCTTTAAAGAGTTACCCCTTTGGCCACCGTGAGGTCCAGCCCGTCAGTGCCACACATGTCAAAACCTACAGTGATTTGCCCACATGATTCCCGGCCCAGATTCCCAGTCATTCAGCCTTTTCATCTCTAGCTTTGTCTCTTGTGTCTACTTTTTATTTAACCAGAATTCTGATTGACATTAAGAAATTGCTGCATAATTTTAAAAGGAATTATAGTAAAATGACACACGTTGAAAACCCTTTTCTTTAAACTGAGAAATGACAGATTTGTTAATTTACTGATGTAACAGTTTAGGTAACTGATGAAGCTGGCATGGAGGTGTCACTGATGTACAATAGCACCGGTTTGATAGTGTTAAAATGATTAAAACTTAAATGTCCAAGTTGGAAACAAACAAAAAGAGACTAAAAGGAGGAACATTTGAGTCATTTTGTTTCTCTTAACCCTACAATTAAAATGTATTTGTTAACAGTATTCATGGGCAAAATGCTGGCCTGATAGGGAGGCAAGAGGGTGTGCAATTTTGCGACATTGTGCCATTTGCCATGGCTGTTCTGATTCAATAAATTTGCTGGTAAGGAAGGGAAACTGCAGTCAACCCAACTCGGGTCAAAGGCCATTTAAGCTTGTTATCAGGCGGGCAGAACAGTGGCGCAGTGGTTAGCACTGTTGCATCACGGAGTCGAGGTCCCAGGTTCAATCCCGGCTCTGGGTCACTGTCCGTGTGGAGTTTGCACATTCTCCCAGTGTATGCGGGTTTCACCCCCACAACCCAAAGATGTGCAGGGTAGGTAGATTGGCTACGCTAAATTGCCCCTTAGTTGGAAAAAATGAATTGGGTACTCTAACTTTTTTTTTGGAATAGCTTGTTATCAAGCTTGTCAGCTCGTCAAGGACAAGTTTGCAATTTTTATAGGGAGGCATAGGTTACATTAGTGATGAGTTCAGCCAAAGCCAAGTCCATGGCACCGCGGCTAGTTCAGCTTTACAGAGGGAATACAAGGAAGACTGGAAGAGCAATAATGATAGGTGATTTCATAGGTGAATAGATAGGCGTTTCTGTAGTTATACATGTGAATCCAGGATGGTGTGTTGCCTCTCTCGTGTCAGGGTCAAGGATGTCACTGAATGGTTGCAGAGCATCCTGAGGGGAGGATGAACAGCCAGCAGTCATGGTCCATGTTGGTACAAACAGCATAGGCAGAAAGAGGGATGTGATCTTGCAGTCAGACTTTAGGGAGCTAAATAGGAAATTAGAAGGCAGGACTCAAAAGTAGTAATCTACATGTTAAGGCCCGAGTGAGTATAGAAATAGGGTGCTTGATTCTCCGATAAAGGGGTTAAGTGTTGACGCCATCGTAAAGACCGTAGAGTTTGGCGACGGCATCAACAGGCCCCCAGGTCCACCGATTCAACGGCCCACACGAGGCCAACACGGGTGCTGCAGGAAGTGACCGAGGGAGTGGACGTCGATAAGCGGCGTAATGTCATTGACGCAATGCCATAGCACCTTAAAAGATATCTCCGGGGGCAGCACGGTGGCACAGTGGTTAGCATTGTTGCCAGGGCCGGCCCAAGGCACCGGCAACTCGGGCAGTCGCCCGGGGCGCCATGTGCTAGGGGGCGCCAGAGACTCGGGTCCCGCGCATGCGCAGTTGGGCCGGTGCCAACCAGCGCATGCGCGGTGGCCGCCCTCCCCTAGGGCGGCCCCCTCCGCCCCCCCCCCCTCCCGCCCCCCTCCGTCCGCCGCTCTCGGGCCCGCCCCCGCGCCTCGGGCCCGCCCCCCCCCCCGCCTCCGCCTCGGGCTCGCCCCCCCCGCCTCCACCTCGGGCTCGCCCCCCCCGCCTCCGCCTCAGCCCAGCCCCGCCCCCCCCCGAAGGGCGCCGAAGTTCAGCTTGCCCGGGGCGCCAGCAACCCTAGGGCCGGCACTGATTGTTGCCTAAGGCGCTGAGGACCCGGGTTCAAATCCCAACCCTGGGTCACTGTCCGTGTGGAGTTTGCACATTCTCCCCGTGTCTGCGTGGGTTTCGCCCTCACAACCCAAAAGATGTGCAGGATAGGTGGATTGGCCATGCTAAATTGCCCCTTAATTGGAAAAAATAATTGGGTACTCCCAATTTTTAAGAAAAGATATCTCCCCCAATACACATCCGTCGCAGGGAAAATGGCCGCCCGCCGTGCAGTGCCGAGATTTCAAGAAGGACAACTCGACACCCTCCTGGGCGCTGAGGAGGGGGGTTCTGTACCCCAGAACTGGCCACAGGACACCAGCCGCCATCGTCCAGTGTTCGTGGGCGAGGCCGTCAGCGTAGTCGGGCCGGTTGCCATGACAGGTGAACAGTGCTGAAAGAAGCTGCACAACCTACTCAAGGCAGCCAGGGTGAGTGCCCAACACTGTGCGCCTGGCACCACCCCTCTACCCCACACATGTGAGCCTGCACCCTCCCGTCCCCAGTGGGACGGTCCCACCTCAGCCCTGACCCCACGTGGCTGCACCCACCCATGCTAGCTGCAGTGGCCTTGTGCCCTGTGCACCAATGCCATCACAGATCCAACCGCTGGGCCGCATGCGTCGGACCCTTTAACATTGTTGATGTTTGTGTGCCCCCCCCGGCCAGGAGATGTCTGCCATAACCACAAGGAGCAGCAGAAGACCAGGGGGGGAGTGCCTGGACTGCGTCCCTTCACCGTACATGAGCAGAGGGCTCTTGACATCATTGGCGGACCCCAGGAGCGGAAGGTTGCCGGTGCCGAGGTTGGAGGCGTGCCACAAGTGAGACGCGCCCCTGCCTGGCCGTCGGCCCTCACAACACATTTGTGCTAACCCCGACCTCCTCACCCCAACCTCCTCACCCCACCCCCTCACGTCACCCCCCCCCCCCCCCCCCCCCCCCCCCCCCTCATCCCACCCCTCCTCATCACAACTCCCCTGAATACCCTCCATCGGTCTAACCATATATGCGGTCTTGTGTCTTACAGGACCAGCCAGCGATGTTCCGGGCCCATCCGGCGCCCCCAGACAGTGCCAGGGCTGGTGCCTGGTTAGACTTTCCGGCACTGCTATCACCCACATCCTCCACCATCGTAGGGACTATCACCTCGGTTGGGATCTTTAGTGAGGAGACTCCTGGGACACATACTGGTGCACACCACACAGCCGCTCCGGTTCAGCAGGTGGAGGTAGGAGCAGCCA
Organism: Scyliorhinus canicula; assembly: GCF_902713615.1. NCBI lineage: Eukaryota > Metazoa > Chordata > Chondrichthyes > Carcharhiniformes > Scyliorhinidae > Scyliorhinus > Scyliorhinus canicula. Next base: position 204,406,903 of record NC_052150.1, read on the forward strand.
AGGGGTTGGACGGTCAGAGGGCAGCCCAGCCCCAGCAACCAGCTACCGCCCAGACGTGTCCCGGGTTCCTGGAACTTCCACTCCCACCCATATTCCGATGCAGTCAGGGACCAGACAAGGCGTTGACGGCCGGCAGCACCTGCAGACACAGGTGGAGGAATCCAACTGCGTGCAGGATCAGGGAGTGGTGCTGGTCATGCTTGCCACCCAGGCCGAAGCCGCAGGGGTGACGTCCGCAGTGGAGGCAATGGGGGCGAAGGTGTCGGACGTGGGTCAAGTTATGACAGGCTTGGGGCTATCTGTGCAGGCGGGGCTGTGGTCCAGGACAAGACTGCCCACTCACAGGCAACCATGTGACAGAGCCATGTGCAGATTGCGGCGGCACTCCTCACTGTGGTCCAGTTCCAGCAGGCCATGGCCCAGTCTCAGCAAGCCATGGCTGAGAGCATCCGCGCCATTGCCCAAGTGCTGGCCGGCATCGCACAGTCCCAGAGGGAGATGGCATAGGCCCAGAGGGAGGTGGCACAGTCCCAGAGGGAGGTCTCACAATCCCAGAGTGAAGTGTCACAATCCAAGTCAGGGATGGCCCACTCCCTAAGCTCCTTAGCCGCTAACGTCCAGACCCTTGTCGATGCCTCAGCAGGACACCAGGACTGGCAGCGCCAGCTATCGGAGGTGCCTCGGGAGTGGCCTCCGCTCGCACCCCGCCCCATGGAGAAGTCCGGGGGCCATTGGGCAACCCGAGGGAGGAGAAGGTGCTGGGGACCATACCAGTGACTCATGCTGGGGAGGTCCTGGAACACCGTACAACCCCGGACCCCCCCCCCCCCCCCCCCCCCACTACCATCCCTGGTGCATCTGGTGGGCAGCGGGCAGAGCAGGGCGGCACCACACCTGTCGGCACGACCGAGGGACAGCCGGCCACACCCAGACCAGGCCATCCCAGGAAACATGTGGCAATGAGGTCCCTTGTCACAGGGCAGGAGTCTTAGCAGTCCACCTCTATTCCTGCTGAACCATCTGGGGAACCACGTAGGTACAGTGATAGGGCCCCTAAGGCCAGAAGGTTGGACACTTAGTAAGTTGGTACAGGTGCAGGGCACAGTTCAGTTAAAGGGGCTAGGGCACATGTATAGAACTTTTCAAATAAAACACATTTTATCACTGATGGAAGCTGCTTCTGTGCTCTGACCGATGTGTGCAGGAATGGAGAGGGATGTTAGTGCCGCTGGGGGGGGGGGGGTGATGGAACATTTAACCCCGTTAGGTGTGCTGTGCAGCTCCTGTTCCCCCCTCCCCTGGACGTCCACCCCGCCCCCGGCTAAAAGGTGGAGAGTTTTAGTGTGTGCATGAGTCAGACATAACGATTTGAAGCTCAGAGCTCATCACAGAGCGGGCTGTCATCATCCTCCATGCCATGGACCAGACCCGCTGTCACTGGAAACCCTGTGCCCCCAGCTTGATGTGCCGCAGGTGGATGCGTAATGGAGGGGTGGTGTGCATTCAGGTGTTGCGGTGGTGTGGGGAGGGGAGGGTGGTTGGTGGTGGGGAGGTGAGTGGTGGGAGAGGTGAGTGGTCAATGGTGAGGTGGTGACATTTTGTGGTGTCTGTACCCATGCGCATAAAAGAACCCACCACTCGTGCAGCTATTAACTCGCCCCATGCTCGCTGGCCCTGCCGGTGGTGTAGTACGGCCTCCCGCCCATGTCCAACCCCCATGTCCCACCTCCCCCCCTCCTCCTCATCTGGAGAGGCCTACCCTTCCTCCTGATCCTCCTCCTCCCCCTCCTCTTCCTCCAGCACATAGCCCCTCTGCTGGGCTATATTGTGGAGGACCACAACGATGTGGCCAACCCTCCTTGAGTCATACTGGAGGGACCCTCCAGAATGGTCCAAGCACCTGTAGCACATTTTCAGGACCCCAAAGCACCTCTCAACCACACCCCTGGTCCCATAGTGGGCCTGATCGTTGCGGTGCTCCGCACCGGTCTGTGGCCTCCGTACAGGCGTCATCAGCCAAGACCACAGTTGGTAACCCCTGTCACCCAGCAACCAGCCCCGCAGCCGTGGGGGGTGTCTCTTGAACATCCCGGGGATTAATGATTGTGCCAACCCGAAAGCTTCATGCTCACTGCCCGGGTTGGATGGTGGCTGCAGGGTGACGTGCACCCCATCGATTACCCCCTGAACTATGGGTATCCTGGCGACGGCGACGTAACCCGCTGCCAGGGCTTCCTGGTGGGCGCTGTCCACGGGGAACTGTATGTACCTGGCGGAAGGGCATAAAGGGCGTCAGTCGTGGCACGGATGCACCTGTGCACCGATGCCAGACAGGTCCCTACTCGGCAACTGGAATGATTCCGTGGCGTAGACATTTAGGGCGACCGTAACCTTGGCGGCCACCAGAAAAAGGTGTCCTCCCCCAGTCCCACACAGTGCCAGGTGTGCCGTCATGTGGCATATGTGGGCCACGGTTTCCCGGCTCATTTTCAGTTTCCTCCTGCATGCCCTGTCCAGGAGTTGCTGGAAGGACATGCTGTGCCGGTACACATGGGGCCTCACCAGGCACCTCCATGGCACCACCTCCTACTTCCCCTCCTCCTCCTTCTCAGTGTCATTCTCATCCTGCGGCTCCCCCTCATCTGGTTCCTCCTCGGCCTGTCGGGCAGGCGGACCTGCAGCCTGAGCAGTTGGCACATGCCCCTCTGCATCCCACTCCTCTGCTGCAGTCTCCACCTCATCTCTGAGCTGCCTCCGCTCACACTCCCACAGGGCGCCATGGCGGCCAACGTTGCTAGGTGGTGGGCAAACATTATGATCTGCAGGAGTTTAGGGGAAACAAAATGTTATCATGGCGCATACTATTAGCTTCCGGCTGCTTTTGAGTAAAGATTCAAGAGCTCTGCTCCTTTTCACAAGCACCTTTATTTTCCTTGAATACAGCTCTGTACAAAACTCTATCACCACATCACATGCTCCCAAAGACCACCTGCAGCTTCTTTACATATCAGTGTCAATTATTGGATACTTAACATCAATGAGACATCTAATTTGAATGACTCTTAACCCATTCCTCAACATATACACTCATCCACAACCAGGTGCCATGGCCTACATGGTCGCCCTGGTTGGCACAGTTCTCCCTAGCCACGGATGCCCCCCTCACCTGTTGCCTGTCCGTCATGCCAGGGCCACCGTTCCATGGCACACTCCTCACCAGGGCCTGCACCCCTGGTGGGTGGCGCCAGCTGGGTGGGGTGGCTGGCAAGGGGCCCAGCAAACACCTAAACGGCCGTGATGCCTGCAATGAGCCAGCGCCCGGTGTGGGTGCCCATAAATATGGCCGCTGTAATGGCGCCCGTTGCGTGGGCATTGCCCTGTCATGGGGGGGTGGTTCCCGGCCGCATGGCCTATCACTATCCCCGACACTCCCCAGACCCTGGAAGGCTCCTCGCCCCTCCACCCCCCCACTCCGGCATAAGCCACAGCTGTCTCTGTTTTGGGAGCCCGAGGTCCGCCTACGCTGACCCCTACCTCCTCTGGACACCTCAATAGCCAGCACGACTGGCTGATTATTTTATTTTTTAGAGGTGGTTAGAACCACACCGTCGGGACTTCGTACCACGCCGTCGGGACTTCTTCCCACGCCGTCGGGACTTCTTCCCACGCCGTCGGGACTTCGTACCACGCCGTCGGGACTTCGTACCACGCCGTCGGGACTTCGGACCACGCCGTCGGGACTTTGGACCATCTGAGGTGCAGAATCGTTAGGCGCCCAGAGAATCGCAGGAGTTGTTCCGATGACAGCGATTCTCCGGGCCATGCAGCACTCGCCGCTATCGCGCGATTTTTGAGGGTGCGGAGAATCAAAAATCGGCAAGCACGCACACTCAGCAGGCGTGGAAGCAGACGAAAAATGTGTTCCCAGCTGCGGTCCGCCCTGGAGTGCAGTTTCACCCTGGCTGAACAGGTATTGCCATTTTTAATGTGCTCCCTCAGGGGGACAGCCTCTGCGAATCCGTCTCAGGGAGCTGCTGACCTGTGTGAAATAAATATTGATGTTCAACTTGTGCCATGAGTGTCTTGGCAACACAAACGTACACAGACCTCAGTCCCAAGACACATCTGATCATTTTATTTCAGTCCTGACAATCCATCCCGCCCTGCACCAGGTTTCAATTAAAATGGAAAGGTCACCTGGCCAATCGGCTCGCCCACCAGTTGGAAAAGTGGAGGGGCCATGTAAAATTCCGTTCCATTGGTCCCTTACTGGACTAAAATGCCTGCTCGATTGTAGGCGGGCATGCTTCTGATTCTCATGCAAGCACACCGACCTACATATTGCGCAAGTGTGTGACGGCGTCAGAGCGTATGGTTGTTGCCTTCGAGCATGTTTTCACATGCGTTAGGGTTGAGCACACGCCCTCCCAAGCATCGTAAAATTCTGAGCAATGTTTCCAGTTCCCTTCCTGTTTCCTTTGAATCCCTCTGGGTTTTTTTTTTTCAATTTACAGTACCCAATTCATTTTTTTCCAATTAAGGAGCAATTTAGCATGGCCAATCCACCTATCCTGTGCATCTTTGGGTTGTGGGGGTGAGACCCACGCAGACTGGAGAATGTGCAAACTGCACACGGACAGTGTGGTGAGATAACCACTGTAGTTAGGTGAGTCATGTGTACTGCAGTAGGGGGATGTCTGCCTGTACCTGTAATACAGGTTCCTCCGGTCAGCCCCTGCCGGCTAGCTCCGCCCACAGGGAGCTTATGTATAAATATGTACGAGAGCTGCTCAGTCCCTCAGTCTACAGTTGCGGATGGAGGGACAACATCGTACAGGAATAAAGCCTCTATTGTACCTGTCTCTCGGCTTTATGTATAATTGTTAGCGCCACAATTTATTCCTGTACGATTTCCCAGTCACCATGGACATCAGAGTCAAGCCTGACCGTCTGCAGCTGGATCCACACTCGCCTCACGCCAGAAAAGACTTTGATCACTGGCTGGCAGTCTTCGAGGCCTACATCTCTTCAGCACACCCTCCCCCGACGGAGGGTCAGAAAAAGCAACTCCTGTACTCCAGACTGAGCTCCAGCGTCTTTCCGCTCATTCGAGATGCGACCGACTACACCGCTGCTATCGAACTGCTCAAGGAGAATTATGCACCATCGACGAACACCCTGTTTGCGAGGCATCAACTTGCTACTCGCAGCCAGCAGCCGGGTGAGTCGATTGAGGACTTCTGGAGGGCCCTTATACCTCTGGTACGAGACTGCGACTGCCGGGCCCTCACAGCCACGGAGCACTCTAATCTAATCATGCGCGATGCCTTTGTCACAGGCATTGCATCGGACCCCATCCGGCAACGACTGCTGGAAGGGGTCGCTCCCGACCTCGCGGCCGTAAAGGCCCTGGCACTCTCCATGACGGCCGCCTCCCGTAGTGCGCAAACCTACTCCGCCAGCCACTCGGCCCACCCGTCCTACCCCTCGTGGACCCCACAAACGGCCCCCCAGGCCCATCCGTCCTACCCCGCGTGGAACCCGCAAACGGCCCCCCCCAGCAGCCGCCCCCGCGCACCATGCCTGCGCTGCCCGCCGCACCGCACCCCCTGGGGGTCCCCACTGTTACTTCTGCGGTCAGCAGAAGCACCCTCGCCAACGCTGCCCGGCCCGCACAGCGACCTGCAAAGCTTGTGGCAAGAAAGGCCACTTTGCAGCGGTGTGTCAGTCCCGGACGGTCGCCGCTATCGCGCCGCAGGTCCCCTCGCCTCAGCCGCTCCCCCAATGGGCCCCGCCGTCCGCTTCTCCCGACCCCACGTGCGATCAGTGGGCGCCGCCATCTTTTGCCGCCCCCGCCACGTGCGCCCCATGGGCGCCGCCATCTTCATCTACCACAGCCATGTGCGTTCCATGGGCGCCGCCATTTTGTTCCGACCCCATGACGGGCGCTCCATGGACGCCGCCATTTTACCCACAGGTGCTGCGGATGCCGACATCTAGACTCCAGGGGCCGCCATCACGGGACACGGGTCGCTACCGCTCCTCGTCGGACTCATCGGACTCAATCGCCGACCAACCACTGCTCGCCTCCGTTACGCTCGACCAGTCCCGTCCTCGCAACCTGGCACCCTCTTCCACATCGGTGCTGGTCAACGGCCATGTGACCTCCTGCCTCATCGACTCCGGGAGCACCGAGAGCTTCGTCCACCCAGACACGGTAAGGCGCTATTCCCTTGCGGTCCATCCCGCTGACCGGCAGATCTCCCTTGCCTCCGGTTCCCACTCTGTCCCTATCCGGGGTTTCTGCCTGGTTAAACTCACTGTACAGGGCGTGGATTTCGACCGTTTCCGCCTGTACATTCTCCCCGACCTCTGCACTTCCCTCTTACTAGGCCTGGATTTCCAGTGCAATCTCCAGAGCCTCACCCTCAAATTCGGCGGACCCCTACCTCCCCTCACCGTTTGCGGCCTCGCGACCCTCAAGGTCGAGCCTCCCTCCCTCTTTGCCAATCTGACTGAGGATTGCAAGCCCGTCGCCACCAGGAGCAGACGGTACAGCACCCAGGACAAGGCCTTCATCAGGTCCGAAGTCCAGCGGCTGCTTCGGGAGGGTATCATCGAGGCCAGCAACAGCCCTTGGAGAGCCCAGGTGGTAGTGGTTAAGACTGGGGAGAAGCACAGGATGGTCGTGGACTACAGCCAGACCATCAACCGGTACACGCAGCTCGACGCGTACCCCCTCCCCCGCATTTCTGAGATGGTCAATCAGATTGCACAGTACCGGGTCTTCTCTACTATTGACCTGAAATCCGCCTACCACCAGCTCCCCATCCGTAAATCGGACCGTCCCTACACTGCCTTTGAGGCGGACGGTCGTCTGTACCAATTTCTGAGGGTTCCCTTCGGCGTCACGAATGGGGTCTCGGTCTTTCAGCGGGAAATGGATCGAATGGTTGACCGGTACGGGCTGCAGGCCACCTTCCCGTACCTCGATAATGTCACCATCTGCGGCCATAGCCAGCAGGACCATGATGCCAACCTTCATAAATTCCTCCACACCGCGTCTCTCCTGAATCTCACGTACAACAAGGAGAAATGCGTGTTCCGCACAGACCGCTTAGCCATCCTTGGCTACGTAGTCCAAAACGGACTACTGGGGCCCGATCCCGACCGCATGCGCCCCCTCATGGAGCTTCCGCTCCCCCACTGCCCCAAGGCCCTCAAACGCTGCCTTGGGTTTTTCTCTTATTACGCCCAGTGGGTCCCGCAATACGCAGACAAGGCCCGGCCACTTATCCAGTCCACACATTTTCCCCTCTCGGCCGAGGCACAACAGGCCTTCGCCTGCATCCGATCTGACATAGCCAAGGCGGGGATGCACGCCGTAGACGAGACTCTGCCATTCCAAGTAGAGAGCGACGCTTCAGATGTCGCTCTTGCCGCCACACTAAATCAGGCCGGCAGACCCGTGGCATTCTTTTCACGCACCCTCCACGCCTCTGAAATTCGGCATTCCTCTGTCGAAAAGGAGGCCCAGGCAATCGTTGAAGCAGTGCGGCACTGGAGGCATTACCTGGCCGGCAGGAGATTCACTCTCCTCACTGACCAACGGTCGGTAGCCTTCATGTTCAACAACACGCAGCGGGGCAAGATCAAGAACGACAAAATCTTGCGGTGGAGAATCGAGCTCTCCACCTTTAACTACGAGATCTTGTATCGCCCCGGCAAGCTCAACGAGCCCCCAGACGCCCTCTCCCGAGGTACATGTGCCAGCGCACAAGTGAACCAGCTCCGTGCCTTGCACAACAGCCTTTGCCACCCGGGGGTCACTCGCTTGTACCATCTGATCAAAGCCCGCAATCTGCCCTACTCCGTCGAGGAAGTACGGACAGTCACCAGAGACTGCCAGATCTGTGCGGAGTGCAAGCCGCACTTCTACCGGCCAGATCGCGCGCGCCTGGTGAAAGCATCCCGCCCCTTTGAACGCCTCAGCGTGGATTTCAAAGGGCCCCTTCCCTCCATCGACCGCAACACCTACATCCTTAGTGTGGTCGACGAGTTTTCTAGGTTCCCCTTCGCCATCCCATGCCCGGATATGACGTCTGCCACCGTCATCAAAGCCCTGGATTCCATTTTTGCCCTGTTCGGTTTCCCCGACTATATCCACAGTGACCGGGGATCCTCGTTCATGAGCGATGAGCTGCGTCAGTTCCTGCTCAGCAGGGGTATCGCCTCCAGCAGGACGACCAGCTACAACCCCCGGGGAAACGGGCAGGTAGAGAGGGAGAACGGGACGGTATGGAGGGCCGTCCAGCTGGCTCTACGGTCCAGGAACCTCCCAGCCGCTCGCTGGCAGCAGGTCCTCCCTGATGCGCTCCATTCCATTCGGTCGCTACTGTGCACCGCAACTAACAGTACACCCCATGAACGTGTTTTTGCCTTCCCCAGGAAGTCCACATCCGGAGTGTCGCTCCCGACCTGGCTCACGACTCCGGGCCCAGTCCTTCTCCGTAGGCATGTCCGGCACCACAAGGCGGAACCCCTGGTGGACAAGGTACGCCTTCTCCACGCCAACCCCCAGTATGCCTACGTGGAGTTCCCCGACGGCCGCCAGGACACTGTCTCGCTCCGGGACCTGGCTCCCTCAGGTGCCGATCCCATGCCCACACCCATTCCTGCGCCAACCCCAGCGCCCCCCTATTCGTCCCCATCAGGTCCATCCCTCATCCCCCTGCCCACCCTGGAGGACATGGAAGATTTCGGCTTGCTCTCGGAGTCCTCCCGCCAGCTGCCAGCACCAACACCGCCAGCACCTGCACAATCGGGGCCATCACCGCCTGTGCCGACGTCACCACCACAGCTACGCCGATCACAGCGGAACGTCCGACCACCGATTCGGCTCAACCTGTAACCTGCTAACCGGATGGACTCTTGATTTTCTATGTTGGACCCTCTTGTAAATAGTTTTCTTTTATATTACAGTTACATGTCACCCCCGCCGGACTCATTTTTTACAGGGGGTGAATGTGGTGAGATAACCACTGTAGTTAGGTGAGTCATGTGTACTGCAGTAGGGGGATGTCTGCCTGTACCTGTAATACAGGTTCCTCCGGTCAGCCCCTGCCGGCTAGCTCCGCCCACAGGGAGCTTATGTATAAATATGTACGAGAGCTGCTCAGTCCCTCAGTCTACAGTTGCGGATGGAGGGACAACATCGTACAGGAATAAAGCCTCTATTGTACCTGTCTCTCGGCTTTATGTATAATTGTTAGCGCCACAGACAGTGCCTCCCGGGATCGAATCTGGGTCCTCACTGTAGACTCTTACAAGCCCTGGCTTTGTCCTGACTACGTTCTCCCTCGCCTCATCTAGCTCTGCCCTTCAGGATCTCAAAGCCACTGCTTTCTGCAGTGTGAAGGTCCACAGGGCAAACAAGTTTCCCTATTTGGTGTTCTCCTCCAACATCGCAACCTACCACAGGAGGCTTCACTATATTAGACTCCAGGGTGGTGCCAGTGGGCTGGAGAATTGTTCAAAAAGGACATAAAGAGAAGCCCAGAAACTAAAGGCTATTCAGTTTAACTTCATTGAAACTATGATCCAAGACAAAAGTAACACGGAACAAATGTGGGTTAATTTAGGAAAGCCATTATGGACTTTTCAAAGGAAAATCGTGTTTAAGTAACTTGCTGGAGCTTTCTGAAGAGGTTGATGAGGGCAATGCTGTTGAAAGGCATTTGATATAGCACCACACAACAGACTGTGTGCCAAGTTATTACTCATGGAATAAAAGGGAAAGTAGCAACATAGATGCTAAATGGCTGAGTGACAGGAAACAGAGTAGTGCAATGAATGTTCATCAGGCTGGAGGAAGATTTGTCGTTTGCAAAATTTTTTGCAAACATTTGCAACAGATTTAAGCTGCGGATGCTAATCTGGGTGACCTGCAGAAGTTTAATGGCTGCCAAACAAGTAAAATAGGGACTTGAGTTCGCTGCGATCTTTTCTTTTTGGAAGACCTTCACTTTTATTGGATTGAAATGTAAAATATATTTTTCACCTTTTTGTAGGAAGTAATTTTTGTTATCATGAAATGAGCATGGATCCACTAGAGGGCAGCCACAGTTTATATAAAGAACATTTGCAGTTCCCTTTTAGCAAAGTCGCTGGGAGCTACACAAAGAGTTTTAATAGTAAAGGTCATACATACTCCATTTGATAGAGAGCAGCTCTGTTTTTGTTCAATAAATTTAATAGAAAGCAGTAAGCAACTGAGTTAATTGCCGCCTTGCGTGATGCTGTTATGAATTTTGCCACAGGGTTCAGTATAAAAAGATGGGGGATGACTGCTACAAATGATTCAGTTTCAGCAGAGAAACAAAGGAAAATTTGGCTGATTGCACTAAATTCCACCAAGGCCACTGGAAGAGTTGGAGATGGGGGTGGGGGGGGGGGGGGGGGGGTGGATTCCTTAACCCCTGAGTCCTTCTTGCAGAGGGTAACACCTCTAAATATTGTACAGGTAAAAATGACTGGCTGGGAATTTTTAGGTAGATAAGTCCCCAGGGCCTCATGGGACCTACCCCAGAATACTGAGGGAGGCAAGGGAGGAAATTGCTGTGGCCTTGACAGAAATCTTTGTATCCTCCTGGCTTCAGGTGAGGTCCCAGAAGACTGGGGAATAGCTAATGTTCCTTTTATTTAAGAAGGGTAGCAAGGATAATCCAGGAAATTACAGGTCGGTGAACCTTACGTCAGTGGTAGGAAAAGTATTGGAGAGGATTCTTCGAGACAGGATTTACTCTCATTTGGAAGCAAATGGACTTATTAGCGAGAGGAGCATGGTTTTGTGAAAGGCAGTTTGTGTCTCTCTAACTTGATCGAGTTTTTGAGGAATTGATGAAGATGATTGATGAAGGTAGGGCAGTGGGTGTTGTCTACATGGACATCAGTAAGACCTTTGACAAGGTCCCTCATGATGTGGAGATGCCGGCGTTGGACTGGGGTGAGCTCAGTAAGAAGTCTTACAACACCAGGTTAAAGTCCAACAGGTTTGTTTCAAACACGAGCTTTCGGAGCGCAGCTCCTTCCTCAGGTGAATTGCGAGGTATGTTCCAGAAACATTTATATAGACAAAGTCAGAGATGCTAGACAATGCTTGGAATGCGAGCATTTGCAGGTAATCAAATCATTACAGATCCAGGGAGAGGGATAATCACAGGTTAAAGAGGTGTGAATTGTCTCAAGCCAGAACAGTTGGTAGGATTTTGCAAGTCCAGGCCAGATGGTGGGGGGTGGATGTAATGCGACATGAATCCAAGATCCCTGTTGAGGCCGCACTCATGCGTGCGGAATTTAGCTATACGTTTTTGCTCGGCAATTCTGCGTTGTCGCGTGTCCTGAAGACCGCCTTGGAGAACGCTTACCCGGAGATCAGAGGCTGAATGCCCTTGACTGCTGAAGTGTTCCCCGACTGGAAGGGAACATTCCTGCCTGGTGATTGTCGCACGATGCCCGTTCATTCGTTGTCGCAGTGTCTGCATGGTCTCGCCAATGTACCACGCTTCAGGACATCCTTTCCTGCAGCGTAAGAGGTAGACTACATTGGTCGAGTCGCACGAGTATGTGCCGCGTACCTGGTGGGTGGTGTTACCACGTGTAATGGTGGTATCCAAGTCGATGATCTGGCATGTCTTGCAGAGATTGCCCTGGCAGGGTTGTGTGGTGTCGTGGTCGCTGTTCTGAAGGATGTTTTGCTGCAAACAATGGTTTGTTTGAGGTTGCGCGGTTGTCTGAAGGCCAGTAGTGGGGGTGTGGGGATGACCTTGGCAAGATGTTCATCTTCATTGATGATGTGTTGAAGGCTGCGAAGAAGATGTCGTAGTTTCTCCGACCCAGGAAAGTACTGGACGACGAAGGGTACCCTGTCAGTGGTGTCCCGTGTTTGTCTTCTGAGGAGGTCGATGCGGTTTTTTGCTGTGGCGCGTTGGAACTGTCGATCGATGAGTCGAGCGCCATATCCCGTTCGTACGAGAGCATCTTTCAGCATCTGTAGGTGTCTGTTACGCTCCTCCTCGTCTGAGCAGATCCTGTGTATACGGAGGGCTTGTCCATAGGGGATGGCTTCTTTAATGTGTTTCGGGTGAAAGCTGGAGACGTGGAGCATCGTGAGGTTGTCTGTGGGCTTGCGGTAAAGCGAAGTGCTAAGGTGACTGGAACAGCAGACCGCGAGATCTGCGGTGCAGCAAACGAAAAGGAAAGAGTCGAATTGGACCCCTCCGGAAGGCTGCTGCCCTCAACTCGACATGTATGCTGAAGCCGTCAGAAGTCGTGTCAATGCCAGATTCATCAGTCGCATTCACAAGGCAGCCCCGAACGTCACCCACGTACAACGCAACGCCATCCACGTTCTCAAACCAACCGCAACATCGTCATCAAACCAGCAGACAAAGGAGGGGCCACCGTCATACTGAACAGAACTGACTACTACAAAGAAGTATACCGACAACTCGACAACCAGGAACACTACAGACAGTTACCCGCAGATCCAACCAAGGAACACATCCGCCAACTCAACAGGCTGATCAGGACCTTGGATCCAGACCTTCAGAGCACCCTACGTGCTCTCATCCCACGTAATCCCCGCATTGGCGATCTCTACTGCCTCCCGAAAATACACAAGGCCAACACACCAGGCCGTCCTATCGTTTCAGGCAATGGGACCCTGTGTGAGAACCTCTCTGGCCACATCGAGGGCATCTTGAAACCCATCGTACAAGGTACACCCAGCTTCTGTCGCGACACAATGGACTTCCTACAGAAACTCAGCACCCATGGACCAGTTGAACCAAGAACATTCCTCGTCACAATGGATGTCTCGGCACTCTACACCAGCATCCCCCATGACGACGGCATTGCTGCAACAGCCTCAGTCCTCAACACTGACAACTGCCAATCTCCAGACGCAATTCTGCAACTCATCCGCTTCATTCTAGATCACAACGTCTTCACCTTCGACAACAAATTCTTCATCCAGATGCATGCAACAGCCATGGGGACCAAATTTGCACCTCAATATGCCAACATCTTCATGCACAAGTTTGAACAAGACTTCCTCACCACACAGGACCTGCAACCGATGTTATACACCAGATACATCGATGACATTTTTTTCCTTTGGACCCACAGCGAAGAATCACTGAAACGACTACACGATGAGATCAATAAATTCCATCCCACCATCAGACTCACCATGGACTATTCTCCAAATTCTGTTGCATTCTTGGACACACTCATCTCCATCAAGGACGGTCACCTTAGCACTTCTCTTTACCGCAAGCCCACAGACAACCTCACGATGCTCCACTTCTCCAGCTTTCACACAAAACACATTAAAGAAGCCATCCCCTATGGAACAAGCCCTCCGTATACACAGGATCTGCTCAGACGAGGAGGAGCGTAACAGACACCTACAGATGCTGAAAGATGCTCTTGAACGAACAGGATATGGCGCTCGACTCATCGATCGACAGTTCCAACGCGCCACAGCAAAAAACCGCACCGACCTCCTCAGAAGACAAACACGGGACACCACTGACAGAGTACCCTTCGTCGTCCAGTACTTTCCTGGGGCGGAGAAACTACGACATCTTCTTCGCAGCCTTCAACACATCATCAATGAAGATGAACATCTTGCCAAGGTCATCCCCACACCCCCACTACTGGCCTTCAAACAATCGCGCAACCTCAAACAAACCATTGTTTGCAGCAAATTACCCAGCCTTCAGAACAGCGACCACGACACCACACAACCCTGCCAGGGCAATCTCTGCAAGACATGCCAGATCATCGACTTGGATACCACCATTACACGTGGTAACACCACCCACCAGGTACGCGGCACATACTCGTGCGACTCGACCAATGTAGTCTACCTCTTACGCTGCAGGAAAGGATGTCCTGAAGCGTGGTACATTGGCGAGACCATGCAGACACTGCGACAACGAATGAACGGGCATCGTGCGACAATCACCAGGCAGGAATGTTCCCTTCCAGTCGGGGAACACTTCAGCAGTCAAGGGCATTCAGCCTCTGATCTCCGGGTAAGCGTTCTCCAAGGCGGTCTTCAGGACGCGCAACAACGCAGAATCGCCGAGCAGAAACTTATAGCTAAGTTCCGCACGCATGAGTGCGGCCTCAACAGGGATCTTGGATTCATGTCGCATTACATCCACCTCCCACCATCTGGCCTGGACTTGCAAAATCCTACCAACTGTTCTGGCTTGAGACAATTCACACCTCTTTAACCTGTGATTATCCCTCTCCCTGGATCTGTAATGATTTGATTACCTGCAAATGCTCGCATTCCAAG
>NC_052150.1:205321773-205475157 GCF_902713615.1 Scyliorhinus canicula
ATTTTACTCAACATACACGGGAACATACATGCGAATTAGCAACAGGAGTAGGCCGCTCAGCCTTTCGAGCCTCCTCCGCCATTCAATAACATTAGGAGGAATTCTCCGTTACTGCGGCTAAGTGCCGGTGCCAACGTAGAACCCACGGGTAGTTCACGACAGGAATATCGATGCGAGCCCCTCACTGATTCCAGTACCGGTGAGTGGCTGGCACCGGCTCCACGAGAATCACCCGCGGATCGCTCGGAAAACGGCCAGAGAATGGCCAGTTGCCGGGCCACGCATGCGCAGGGCTGACAGCCTGCACAGTTGCGCCAAAAAACATGGCGCCGGCCATGCTGGAACCCTAACCCACCCACACCGACCCCACAGCCCACCCCCTGGCCCCCACACCAGTCTCCCCAGCTCTAGCAGAAGCCCCCCCCGCCACGGCCAGTGGCGGCACTGGACACTTACCGTAGCCAGCACGCTGGGTTCCCGACCTCTAGGACCACACGTTGTCCGCGTCGTAAGGAACTCAGCCCATCGGGGTTGGAGCATTGCGGGTGGGCCGGCCGATGACCCGCCAACGGCTTTGCGACTGTGCGCGCCGCGCGTCCCAATGACGCCGGTTTGCAGGGGGCAGAGCATCGCAAACCGGCATAAAACCGGTGCCTACCCTGATCCGTCATTGAAGTCCATTCTCCGGCTGATCGTTGATCCCGATTTCGGCGCGGGCGACGGAGAATCCTGCCCATCATGGCTTATCTGATTTTAAACCCAACTCCACATTCCTGCCTACCCCCGATAAGCTTCCACCCCTTTGCTTAGCAAGAAGGAAGAATCTATCTAGTTCTGTCTTAAAACTATTCACAGACTGGCTGAAATTTCCCAGCCCTTCCCGCTGCGGGATCTTCCGGCCCCGTCGATGGTGACCACTCCTGCGGTGCCTTCTCCTTATAGAGGCTGATTTGGCATAGTAGGCTAAACAGCTGGCTTGTAAAGCAGAAGAAGGCCAGCAGCGCGGGTTCAATTCCCGTACCAGCCTCCCCGAACAGGAGCTGGAATGTGGAGACTAGGGGCTTTTCACAGCAACTTCATTTGAAGTCTACTTGTGACAATAAGCAATTTTCATTTTCAACAGAGGGTGCGGGGCATGCAACACCCCATGGACACTGGTAGGACTGGAAGATCCCGCTGCCAGCCAATGGCGGGTCACCCCCGCT
Organism: Scyliorhinus canicula; assembly: GCF_902713615.1. Taxonomy (NCBI): domain Eukaryota; kingdom Metazoa; phylum Chordata; class Chondrichthyes; order Carcharhiniformes; family Scyliorhinidae; genus Scyliorhinus; species Scyliorhinus canicula. Next base: position 205,322,979 of record NC_052150.1, read on the forward strand.
GGCGGAAAATACGCCAAGGTGGGAGGGGAAGTGGGGGGTGGGGCAGAGGGGTGGAAAATCCCACCCACCGTTTCCACCACCTTTTGAGAAAGAGAGTTTCAAAGACTCACATCCCTCTGAGAGAAAGAAATTCTCCTCATCTCTGATCTAAATGAGCGACCCCTTATTTATAACCTGCCAGCCTTGGTTCCACTCAGTGGGTTTCTCAACCAGGGGCTGGGACTTTGGACTATTTAGCTAAAATCTTATTGGGATTCAAATGATGCCAGCTGCCCATTTGAATTTATTCAGGGGGTACACACTTGTTTTCTTTTAAATTCATTTACAGGATGTGGGCATCGCTGGTTAGGCCAGCATTTATTGCCCATCCTTAGTTGTCCTTCAGAAAGTGGTGGTGAGTTGCCTTCTTGAACCGCTGCAGTCCTTCCGGTGTAGGAACACCCACTGTGCTGTTAGGGAAAGAGTTCCAGGATGTTGCCCCAGGAACGGCGATAAATCTCCAAGTCAGGGTGGTGAGTGACTTGGAGGGGAACCTCCAAGTGGTGGGGTTCCCAGGTATCTGCTGCTCCTGTTCTTCTAGATGGTAGTGGTCATGGGTTTGAAAAGTACTGGTCTTTGAAACCTTGGTGAGTTACTGCAGTGCATCTTGTAGACGGTACACACGATTGTGCATACACATTGCTCGTTGGTGGTGGAGGGTTTGAATGTCTGTGGAAGGAGGAGCAATCAAGCGGTTGCTTTGTCCTGGGTGGTGTCGAGCTTCTTGAGTGTTGTTGGAGCCGCAGTCATCCAGGCAAGTGAAGAGTATTCCATCACACTCCTGACTTGTGCCTTGCAGATGGTGGACAGGCTTTGGGGAGGTCAGGAGGGGAGTTACTCACTGCAGGATTCCTAGCCTTTGCCCTGCCCTGGTAGCCACAGTATTAATGTGGCTCGTCCAGTTCAGTTCCTGATTGAGTTTCTTGTTCAGAGGGTGTGTTTCTGATTGGAGTCAGCCCCTGCATTAGAATGGCTGTTTTATTTATTCTTTCATCGGATGTGGGCATCACTGGCATTTGTTGCCCATCCCTAATTGCCTCTGAACTGAGTGGCATGCTGGGCCATTTCAGGCAGTTAAGTGTCAGGGGTCCGGAGTCACATGTAAATCAGACCAGGTAAGGGGAATAGTGAACCAGATTGTTTTTTTGCAATAATTGATGATAGTTTTCAGGATTACCGTTAATGGGACTAGTTTTCAATTCCAGATTTTATGGATCGAATTTAAATTCCACCAGCTGCTGTGGTGAGATTTTGAGCCCACGTCACTCGAGCATTAGCCTGGGCGTCTGGATTACTAGTTCGGTGGCATCACCACTACGTCACCATCTTCCTATTAGATGCTGGTGGCATCTGGCAGGAGTGGGTCAATAGACCAGCTTACGGGATTTAAGCCACTCACCTGATCCATCCCCGGTGGGCAGGTTAGCTGAACACCAAGGCCATGACGTCAAGCGGGTGTAGAATGACACCCCACCCTTCTTCTTGTCAAGTTCATGCCTGACAGGAAAATTCAGGTCAGCCTGTCGGCAGAAGGCTGTTGTGGTAGCTGGCTGTTCCCCTTGTGAATGGCAATGACCACATCTGCAGCAAGTGTTGGTTGCTGGAAGAACTCCGGCTCAGAGTTGATGATCTGGAATCTGAGCTTCAAACACTGCGGCACATCCGGGAGGGGGAGAGTTACCTGGACAGTTTGTTTCAGGAGGCAGTCACACCTGGGAGATTAAGTAATTCACATTCAGTAAGTGATCAGGGACTTCAGAGTGTGACTGTTAGTGAGGCAGGCAGGGGGAACCTGAGTTCAGGAGTGCAGGAGCCTCAGCCCTTGACCTTGTCCAACAGGTATGAGACTCTTGCTCCCTGTATGGATGAGGAAAAGGGCTCTGGACAGGATGAGCCAGCTGACCACGGTACCATGGTGCAGAAGGCCATTCAAGAGGGGGGGAGTAAAAAGACAAGTAGTTGTTATAGGGGATTCTATAATTAGGGGGACAGATAGTATCTTATGCAAGCCGGATCGGGAGTCTCGCATGGTGTGTTGCCTGCCCGGTGCCAGGGTGCAGGACATCTCTGACCGGCTTGAAAGGATATTGGAGCGGGAGGGGGAGGATCCAGTTGTTGTGGTCCACGTTGGGACTAACATAAGTAAAGCTAGGGTGGAGGACCTGTTCGGGGACTATCAAGCACTAGGAAGAAAATTGAAATACAGGTCCTCAAGGGTCATAATCTCCGGATTACTGCCCGAGCCACGTGCCAATTGGCATAGGGACAAGAAAATTAGGGAAGTAAACACGTGGCTAAGGGATTGGTGTGGGAAAGAGGGATTCTACTTCATGGGACATTGGCATCAGTTTTGGAACCGGGGGGATCTGTACCGTTGGGACGGTCTCCACCTGAACCGATCTGGAACCAGTGTTCTAGCAAAGAGGATAAATAGGGTGGTCAGTAGGACTTTAAACTTCTGAGTTGGGGGGAAGGGAAAGTGAAAGCGACAGGGAGCATGGAGTTAAATGCCAAGATACGCAGGAGGATAACATGTAGGCAGGTGGATTTAAGCTTGATGCAGACTAGGAATTCAACAAAAAGGAAGGATAACTTTGGACATCTTAGGACTTCTAATATCTGTAATGATAAGAAAGTTAGCATTAAGGCACTTTACCTGAATGCTCGTAGCATTTGTAACAAAGTAGACGAACTAATGGCACAGATCATCGTGAATGATTATGATGTGGTAGGCATCACAGAGACATGGCTGCAGGGGGTTCAGGACTGGCAGTTAAACATCCAAGGATATACAACCTATCGAAAAGACAGGAAGGTGGGCCGAGGGGGTGGGGTTGCCTTGTTAGTTAAGAACAAAATTAAATCTATGGCACTAAACGACATAGGGTCGGATGATGTGGAATCTGTGTGGGTAGAATTGAGGAACCACAAAGGCAAGAAAAGAAAGATTATCCGGGGAGGGATTAGACAGCCATGGCTGACAAAGGAGGTCAGGAAATGTATCAAAGAAAAAGAGAGATCCTATAAAGTGGCCAAAAGCACTGGGAAATCAGAAGATTGGGAAGGCTACAAAAACAAACAGAGGTTAACAAAGAGACAAATAAGGAAGGAGAGGATCAAATATGAAGGCAGGCTAGCCAGTAATATAAGAAATGATAGTAAAAGTTTCTTTCAATACATAAGAAACAAACGACAGGCCAAAGTAGACATTGGGCCAATTCAAACTGATTCCGGAAGGCTAGTGATGGGAGACGAGGAAATGGCTGGAGAACTTAATAAGTACTTTGCGTCTGTCTTCCCAGTGGAAGACGTGAGTAATATCCCAAAAATTATAGAGGGTCAGGGGGCTGAGTTGAGTATGGTTGCCATTACAAAAGAGATGGTGCTAAAAAAGCTAAAAGGTCTTAAAATTGACAAATCTCCTGGCCCCGATGGGCTACACCCTAGAGTTCTGAGAGAGATGGCTGAAGAAATAGCGGAAGCGTTGGTTGAGATCTTTCAAAAATCACTGGAGTCAGGGAAAGTCCCGGACGATTGGAAGATCGCTGTTGTAACCCCCTTGTTCAAGAAAGGATCAAGACAAAAGATGGAAAATTATAGGCCAATTAGCCTAACCTCGGTTGTTGGTAAAATTCTAGAATCGATCGTTAAGGATGAGATTTCTAAATTCTTGGAAGAGCAGGGTCGGATTAGAACAAGTCAACATGGATTTAGTAAGGGGAGGTCATGCCTGACGAACCTGTTAGAATTCTTTGAGGAGGTGACAAGTAGGTTAGACCAGGGAAACCCAGTGGACGTGGTCTATCTGGATTTCCAAAAGGCCTTTGATAAGGTGCCACACAGGAGGCTGCTGAGTAAGGTGAGGGCCCATGGTGTTCGAGGTGAGCTACTGGCATGGGTTGAGGATTGGCTGTCTGACAGAAGGCAGAGAGTTGGGATAAAAGGTTCTTTTTCGGAATGGCAGCCGGTGACCAGCGGTGTCCCACAGGGTTCAGTGTTGGAGCCGCAGCTGTTCACCATATATATTAATGATCTGGATGAAGGGACTGGGGGCATTCTAGCGAAGTTTGCCGATGATACGAAGCTAGGTGGTCAGGCAGGTAGTGCTGAGGAAGTGGGGAGGCTGCAGAAGGATCTAGACAGTTTGGGAGAGTGATGCAGGAAATGGCTGATGCAATTCAACGTGAGAAAATGTGAGGTCTTGCACTTTGGAAAAAAGAATCCAAGCATAGACTACTTTCTAAACGGTGAGAAAATTCATAATGCCAAAGTACAAAGGGATCTGGGAGTGCTAGTCGAGGATTCCCTAAAGGTAAACATGCAGGTTGAATCTGTGATTAAGAAAGCGAATGCAATGTTGTCATTTATCTCAAGAGGGTTGGAATATAAAAGCAGCGATGTGCTACTGAGCCTTTATAAGGCTCTGGTTAGGCCCCATTTGGAGTACTGTGTCCAGTTTTGGGCCCCACATCTCAGGAAGGACATACTGGCACTGGAGCGTGTCCAGCGGAGATTCACACGGATGATCCCTGGAATGGCGGGTCTAACATATGATGAACGGCTGAGGATCCTGGGATTGTATTCATTGGAGTTTAGAAGGTTAAGGGGAGATCTAATAGAAAGTTACAAGATAATACATGGCTTAGAAAGGGTGGACGCAAAGAAACTGTTTCCGTTAGGCAAGGAGACGAGGACCCGTGGGCACAGCCTTAGAATTAGAGGGGGTAAATTCAGAACAGAAATGCGGAGACATTTCTTCAGCCAGAGAGTGGTGGGCCTGTGGAATTCATTGCCGCAGAGTGCAGTGGAGGCCGGGACGCTAAATGGCTTCAAGGCAGAGATAGATAAATTCTTGATGTCGCGAGGAGTTAAGGGCTACGGGGAGAATGCTGGTAGGTGGAGTTGAAATGCCCATCAGCCATGATTGAATGGCGGAGTGGACTCGATGGGCCGAATGGCCTTACTTCCACTCCTATGTCTTATGGTCTTATGGCAGGAAAGCAGCTGCAGTGAAGCTCTTTGTCAGCATTTACCCCACCAGATTCTGATCCATGGTTAGTTGAACTTTAACTGTGGCCTACCTTGGTTAAAGGAATGGAGGATCAAGACTCATGGAGAGATTTACAGGTCCCAGTTTTAAAGAAAAGAAGGGCAACAGTGCCCACACCGTAGCCACGATATAATCTATATTTTAACGTATGTTTCAGTTCCCCTTCTTTAAATACTTGAATGCAGAAACCACAGTGAGTGGGTCGCAAATTGAAATTGCAAGAACTGTCAAAGAACCTTCCTCGAGCTACCGTTCCCACCAGCTGAGGGCAGATCGGTCTCAATTTCCCCAGCAGACATGGACCTGACCAGAAACAGGGCGGAGTGCAATTCTACACCCACGTTTACAGTGTATTCTGCTGAGGGCCAGGAATTAACTCTCTCCCCCCCACCCCCCCACAACCCTCTCCCACCCCCGCCACACTGCAGGGAAGCAAAATGAAAATGCTCAAATTCACAGAGCTTCTATGACCATCAAAGCTTACCAATGCCTGCTTCTGTACTCCGCGCACTCCTCCTCTCACCCTAATGGCCCATTTCTACCTTGCCAACATATCCTTCTCCCCCATTCCCCTTTATGTAGGCATCAACTGTCCCTTAAAATCCATGGCTGGTCTTGGGGCACTGATTCTGGATTGCTGACCATGACAGTGGGTCAGGCCTGAGAGAAAGCAGCAGTGGGGCCACAATGATTCCTTGTAGTCTCTCAGGTGGCCCAAAGGAGATCTTTTCTGATGGATTGGCTTTTTCGCTGGCGTGGGTATTGATACCAATGTGTCAGCCAATGAATTGGGGGCAGGTCTCAATTTACCACATGGCAAACAGAAAATATGCAAAGCGGAACGGTGGCGCAGTGGTTATCACTGCTGCCTCACAGCGCCAGGCACCTGAGTTCGATTCCGGCCTCAGGTGACTGTGTGGAGTTTTTACGTTCTCCTGGGTCTGCGTGGGTTTCCTCCGGATGCTCCAGTTTCCTCCCACAGTCCAAAGATGTGCGGGTTAGGTGGATTGGCCATGCTAAATTGCTGCTTAGTGTCCACAGATGTGCAGGTTAGGTGGGCTTGTGGCGATAGGATGGGGGAGTGGGCTTGAAGTGCGGGAAGGGGCTTAGATAGGATGCTTGTTCATAGGGTCAGTGCAGACTCAATGGGCCCAATGGCCTCCATCAGCACTGAAGGGATTCTGTGGACTTCCATTCTTTGGATTTCCAAGCAAAGGCAACTTACAAAGGTATTAATATATGGAGCTTCCGGTGACTTCTCTTACATTGTTTTCCTTTGAATGTTCGGATGAGTCTAAGGGGGAGGCAGTGGCGTAGTGGTATTGTCGTTGGACTGGTCATCCAGAAACCCAGATTCATACTCTGGGAGCCCAGGTTCGAATCCTGCCATGGCAGATGGTGAAATTTGAATTCAATAGAAATCTGCAATTAAAAGTCTAATGATGACCATGAAACCATTGTCGATTGTCTTAAAAACCCATCTGGTTCACTAAAGTCCTTTAAGGAAGTCTGTCATCCTTATCTGGTGTGGCCTACATGTGAGACCAGATCCACAGCAATGTGGCTGAATCTGAAATGCCCACAAGGAAAGTTAACGATGCCCACATCGCGCAAGTGAATAAAAGCAAAGGCTTTGACAAAATGACTCTTTTTTTGCAGCGGTATGTGCGTAAAATCAGCCCCAAGCACTTACAGCAGTGTGGTATCCAGTGTGACGGTCCAGAGGGACTATCCGAATATCTCCATTCTGGCTGCGAACGGTGGCGTTACTTTATGCAGTCAATGTTCTTCCTGGAGATATCTGCAGCAGCAGCTCACAGCAGTTGAGTCTGCTGCGCCTTACGCTAATGTAATGGGCAGCATTTCCAGGTTAGCACAGTGACAAGGATCTGCGCCTCAAGCTACCTTGTTATGCCAATCAATTGGGTCGTGGCTAAGCTGTTAGGGGCCGGTTTAGCTCAGTTGGCTGGGCAGCTGATTTATGATGCACAACAAGGCCAGCAGCGCGGGTTCAATTCCTGTATTGGCTGAGGTTATTCATGAAGGCCCCGCCCTCTCAGCCTTGCTCCTTGCCCAAGTTGTGGGGACTCTCAGGTTAAATCACCACCCGTCAGCTCTCCCCCCCATCAAAGGGGAAAGCAGCCTATGGTCAGCGATGTGTTATGTACTCTGGGCTAACACAGGCTGCAACTGGATGCAGCTTTAAACAAGAGATACTCCAGACCTTGAAGTTAGTTCAATCTGATTTATTGAACTAGTCACACAGTTAGCACAGTTCTCTATGAGTTCGACTCTCTGCTAACCTAACTGTGGTTACTCTGTCTGACCGAACCAGACTAGCTCTTAGCCACGTGCTGGAGGTGTGATACTGTACATACACCCTGACTCACTCTGTAGATGTTCATCAGTGGAAAGAGGCGGATTGTGAGTGCCTCGTGCCTTTTATAGTGAGATACCACCCCTCAGTGTCCTGCCTGCTCATTGGATATGTCCTGTTCTTTGTGTTCATTAGCTGCCTATCTGTGCCTGTCTGTATGTCATTATCTGCATGTCTGCATATCATGACAGTCATCTGGGACTATGGCCACTTTACCTTTCAGCTAATCTGTCTCCCAGGGACACCCTGGGGCATGTGCCCAAAGCTACTGCATGCCTCATGGGGAGTGTGGCAGGATGACTTTATCTGTATCCTCCTCCCAAGCCCCATTTGAAATTCGGGCTGCATATGGTGCTCGAAGGCACCTTTAGGTCATGGGCCTCAATTCCTTGTGCCCCTTGTCTTGCTTCCAACCCTCAGGAATTTTCCGAGCCAAAATGTTTAATCCCATCACATTGAATCAAAATACTATCTCCCAGATCAGATTTGTAATTATTAAAGTTTCTCAAGTACGTGCTTGCATCGAGTGACGCAATTTGGAAATGCCACCTGCAGGTGTCGGCTTTGCTTTTTGCGAAACCTCTTCGGTTTCTTGTGCTGTGAACCTTATTATGATCCATTAGGAGCTAATGAACGTTCTTTCTACAATCGCACAAGTAAAGCTTCCTTTTCTGTCACATACCATAAAGACTTCAATTTGGGAGATCAGAGGCAGCAGACACTGATCTTTTTGTTCTTCATTCATCCATCACTCTGTTTTGACTACTTCTGCTGGCTCTCAATGATGTGCTTGCAGAAGGCGGACACAGTCCTGTTAATATTTTGTCATCACAGAGGGAGCAACTGATTCCGTTGTGCATTTTCAAAGATAATTTTCGCTCTGACTGAACAGCGCGATTAAATTCCTTACGAGGCTTTTTCTTGTATGGCAGGATTTAAAATGCTTCAGACTGAAGTGTTGAGACATACATTTCGATAATCTAAGGCGACCGAGATCTACTTTTTTGTGCGTGTGTGTGTGTGTGTGACTGGATCAGATTATACTATTTTAACATGCAGTGTTTGGATTCCTTTACAAACAGTTCTTAGCACGAGAGTGAGCGCACAGCTCCCAGGCAATAAGCTGCCGAAAAAGGAATGAAAATCTCTTTGATGTGATTCAATATCTGATTTTTCTGGAAACAGAATCGGTTGTGTAAACAAGATATTAATCATTTACATTACCTGTTTTACAGCTGTCATTACTCCCTCATAACATAATTCTCTTGTTAGAAATTACTTCTCCACTTTATAGACCAAATATAACTACTGTAAAGAAAGACATTCTGGTGACCTTCCTTTAACATCTCATAAAGGGGTTAAAAGGATTAAATTATGAGGACAGGTTGCATAGACATGGCTTGTATTTCCTGACGATTGAAGATTAAGAGATAATCTAATTGTGGTATTTGAAATGATTAGAGGATTTGAGGGGACGGGAACATAGGATCAGGAGGAGGCCATTCAACCCCTCGAGCCTATTCCACCTGTCAGTGAGATCAAGACCGATCTTTATTTGAACTCCACTCACCCAGCTTGACTCCATATTCTTGGCTCGCGAGTACCTGTCGGTTTCAGGTTTTACATTATTGGCTGAGCTAGCTTTTTGTGGGAGGGCGTTCCACATTCCTCACCACCCATTTCATGAAGAACCCATAGAATCGTAGGAGGCAATTGTGTCCGTGCCAATCAGCTACTCAGCGTAATCCCGCCTTCCTACACTAGGCCTATTAAAAGGCCCGGAAAGGAGTCAACACTGAGCCAAGCAGGTTGAGTCAAAGGAAAAAGGTTTAATGCAACAGAACAAGAGTACAGAGCAGTTACTCAACTACAGGAGCCAGCTCACAGTTTATGGCCCTCCGATTTTATACAGGATGTAGAAGGGAGTGCCCCGCCCTTCAGTGAGGTGTGTGTATTCCCCATAGTCTTTGAAAATATCAATCTTCCCGTCTCATAATCCCATTCCCTGCTTAAGGTTTTATTGGTGTCCTGTGTCCTGCTTAACCCGAGGTTATGACAAGGTCCATGCATTTGCAGGTATTCAAGGGCTTTTGGGGCAGAATTTAACGGTTTTCCCAAAGTGCCCTTTGGCAGGCGGAGTGACCCTAAAACTTCTAAGTTTCCAGGTAAGGATGGCAGATTTGGCATTAGCGAACCAGATGTTTTTTTACAACAATCGACAATGGTTTCATGGTCATCATCAGACTGTTAATTGCAGATCTTTATTGAATTTAAATTTTGGCATCTGCAGTGGCGGGATTTGAACCCGGGGCCCCAGAGGTTTACTAGTCCAGTGGCAATACCACTGCGCCATATAAAAAAACACATGACAAAAAGTAACCCATGTGACTGTTAAATGTTTCTCCCACCAGCATCATTACCCCAATTCATTTCCAAATATTTCACCTTCAAATCAAAGTCACCGATTTGAGTGTGTCACCATTTGAACCAGTCACCATTTGAATGCGTTTTCATGTGTGCGGTCTAATGGAGTTTCCAGTTTACAAGAATTTGTCTTTGCTAAAAAAAAGTCACCCTTTACAGACCTGCATAGGAAACACTGGAAATAAATTGGTGGCATCTTGGCATTAGAACATAGAACATACAGTGCAGAAGGAGGCCATTTGGCCCATTGAGCTGCACCAATCCACTTAAGCCCTCACTTCCACCCTATCCCCGTAACCCAATAAGCCCTCCTAAACATTTTGGTCACTAAGGGCAATTTATCATGGCCAATCCACCTAACCTGCACATCTTTGGACTGTGGAGCGCAGCATGGTGGCCTAGTGGTTAGCACAACCGCCTCACGGCGCTGAGGTCCCAGGTTCGATCCCGGCTCTGGGTCACTGTCCGTGTGGAGTTTGCACATTCTCCCCGTGTCTGTGTGGGTTTCGCCCCCACAACCCAAAAATGTGCAGAGTAGGTGGATTGGCCACACTAAATTGCCCCTTAATTGGAAAAAATAATTGGGTAATCTAAATTTATATAAAAATTTGGGTGCTGCTCCAGGAGAGTTGAGAGATCAGGACACCATTTTTAAATGGTGTCCTGATCTCCTGCATATGGGGCGTGATCTACCTGAATTGGACGTGAGGGAAACACCTGGCTACAGTGTTGGCACCGTTTCTCCACAGCGCCAGGGTCCCAGCTTCAATTCCCACTTGGGTCACTGTCTGAAATTGTGCCCCCTTCTTCTTGATTCCCCAGTGGGGGAAAGCAGGTCTCAGGGTCCATCCTTCATAGTCTTGAATGTTTCAATGAGATTAGCTATCATTCTCCTGCACTCCATGGAATATATATCCAATTTAGTTCAGCCTGTCACCATAGGACAACTGTCTCAGCCCTGGGACCAGTCTAGTGGAATTTTTCTGTACTGCCTGCAGTGCAAGTATATCCTTCCTTAAATATGGAAACGCAAACTGAACACGGCGGGCGCAATTTTCCCAAAATCAGGCTAGGTGTCACTTTCGGCGTGAAAACCGGTGTGAATCCCACCACCGCGATTCAGAAAGCAACCGTTCTGTGTTTGAGGGAAAAAAATCCCCAAGTGAAAAAACGCTGCATCTGTGGCACAGGGAGCCTGATTCGCCCGCCCCGTGGGTCACCTGAGCAGTTTTATTGCTGCCAGACATCACCGCCATCTGACCCGGCAGGCGGACCACTCACAATATCCCCATTTGTCGCCCTGACGGAGAAGCTTGCTCACTACCACCGCGCAGAGGAGCGGCAGCATGACAGAGCTAAGGATCCTCACAGCTTCCAAGGAGAGACACCAGGATGTTGCAGGGGAGGAACTGGAGCGTTCCTATGTGGAGAGAAAGGTGGGTATGAGAGAGGAAAATGAGGAACCTTTCTACCAGCTGTCCAAACTCATGTGGGTTCTGCCTCTCCCAGACCTTTGCCCGAGCCATGGACTAATACCATGTTTGTCGCTTTGCAGGAAAATCACCCGAACAGCCTGGTTCATCCAGCACCAAGGATCCCGCGGCAAGCCTTGCCACCAGTTCAGAGGAGTTGTCAGAGGAGGACACTGATGATGTGTCACGGCTGTCACGCGCACCTTCCACCAGTGCAAACACACACACATCGGTGGCCGTCAGCACTACACTGTTGCTGATCCACATCAGGCAGAGGCAGGAAGGTCCCAGGGATTGGTCAGTCAAGGCCTGCTGGATCCCAGGAATTAGCTGTGCCGCAGCCAGGTGCCAAGCCTCTAGCATCGTTCGCCCCTCAGCTGCTTGAGATGTAAAGGCAGAGCTGGAAACCCCGACACCCCGAGCTAGTGCACGGTCAGTTCCAGCCCCACATGCCCCCGAGTCCCAGCACAAGTGAATTAACCAATAATTTGATTGACGTTTGCACAATCTTAGTCTCCTTGACTGCTCAATAAGTTATAGCTACCAAATTTGAAAGTTGAACACAATAACTATTTAGTTATAACAGAAATAGAGATAAGACATGAAATAATTATAATATAATAACAGCCATCCAGTCTCCCACCCTCTACCCAAACACACACAAGACAGACACACACACAGAAAGGGAAAGGGGTAAGTTTACAGGGATTAAAATCGAAAAAGAGAGATGAATGTCCTTGTTTCTGATATTGAAGTTGATGTAACCGGCTATTGTCCCAGGAGCGTTGAAATCATCTGTTGGACTGCGTACGAGGATCTTCTGGCTGGAACACTCAGTCCAAACTCCCAGTCTGTAGGATTTTCCTGGGGAGTCATGTTGACTTTTATTAACCCGGGCTTTCACTCAAAAGAACAGCCTAAGGCCTGTGTAATTATTATTTGTTTCCAGCTCCACCAGAATGCCCAACAGCTTGTCAGAGATAAGCAGCGTTTCCCTTACAAGTGTTTAAAGATATTTTAAACTATTGACCCAGCCTTCAGCCAGTGGCTTGTCTGGATCATCTTAAGATTTTCTTTGTCTCCCCTCACACCCAGACCTCAGCCTGAGTTTAACCTTACTTGGATTCTGGATTCACCAGAATGTCCTCCAGTTTTCCTGAGGAGAAAATAGAGACTCCAATTGAGTATTTGAGAGAGATTTACCCCTTTGGGGAGAGAGTAATTCCAAAGAGCCCCCTTCAGCTTTGAGTTCAAAACAAAACTAAAAAACAGATGAAGCCTTCCTGACCTTGGCAGAACATTCCGGAACGGTCATCACCAATCAGCATAGTGCTTCGAAAGATTAGTCATGGCACAAATTAACTCCAGCCTCCCAGATTGCCTTGATCCACTACAGTTCGCCTACCACTGCAACAGGTCCACAGCAGACGCCATCTCCATGGCCCTGCACTCTACCCTGGAACACCTAGATAACAAAGACACCTATGCCAGACACCTATTTATTGACTACAGCTCAGCCTTCAACATCATCATTCCTACACAACTCATCTCCAAACTCCGTGGCCTTGGCCTGGGCTCCTCCACTTTCTACAAATCTGTAAGGATAGGCAGCAACACCTCCTCCACGATCATCTTCAACACCGGTGTCCCACAAGGCTGTGTACTCAGCGCCCTACTATACTCCTTATACATGACTGTGTGGCCAAATTCCCCTCCAACTCGATTTTCAAATTTGCTGATGACACCACCGTAGTGGGTCGGATCTCAAACAATAACAAGACAGAGTACAGGAATGAGATAGCGAATCTGGTGAACTGGTGCGACAACAATAATCTCTCCCTCAATGTCAACAAAATGAAGGAGATTGTCATCGACTTCAGGAAGCGTACTGGGGAACATGCCCCTGTTTACATCAATGGGAATGAACTAGAAAGGGTCGAGAGCTTCAAGTTTTTAGGTGTCCAGATCACCAACAACCTGTCTTGGTCCCCCCATGCCGACACTATAGTTACGAAAGCCCACCAACGACTCGACTTTCTCAGAAGACTAAGGATATTTGGCATGTCAGCTACGACTCTCACCAGCTTCTACAGATACACCATAGAAAGCATTCTTTCTGGTTCTATCACAGTTTGGTATGGAGCCTGCTCTGCCCAAGACCGCAGGAAACTACAAAAGGTCGTGAATGTAGCCCAATCCATCACGCAAACCAGCCTCCCATCCATCGACTCTGTCTACAATTCCTGCTGCCTCGAAATGGCAGCCAGCATAATTAAGGACCCCACGCACCCCGGACACACTCTCTTCCACCTTCTTCCGTCAGGAAAGATACCAAAGTTTGAGGTCATGTACCAACCGATTCAAGAACAGCTTTTGAATGGACCTACCTCGTATTAAGTTGATCTTTTCTCTACACCTTGCTATAACTGGAATATTATATTCTGCAGTCTCTCCTTCCTTCCCGATGTACGGTATGCATTGTTTGTACAGCATGCAAGAAACAATACTTTTCACTGTATACTAATACATGTGACAATAATAAATCAAATCTAATCAAAAGCATAGATTATCAGCTAAGAACCCAGTAAATTAATCAGCTCATTGGCTGCCAGCCAAGTCCATTAAGATGTCATCACCGATTTCAGCACATTCTGCTGATTTCCTTTTTTTTAAATTAAAGGTGAAGTATGTCTTAAAGGCACAGGTGAATTTTTGTCCAAGTACAGTTGCACGTTGATGCCAGAGTCTCTGCTCCCCCATCGCTGTGATGAAGATCATTGCAAGCTCCACTGGCTCCATCTCAAAATCATCCACGATCCTGCGAAGGAAAATATAGAGAGAGAGACTGATTTCTGTTCCAACGATTGATCATTACCATCCCCTGACCCATTGGCTGCCTTTACCTGTGAGTAGCCAGTCCAGGAACATTGCCTGCTGTGCTCCCATGCTCACCTATATCAATTCCCCTCCCATATCCAGAACAGGGCCGTTCCTTTAATTCGCCCTCCCCCACTCTAACTCACAGCTGCCCATCAGTCAAGGGCTCCCTTCCCTTGCGCATGTAACCACTGGAGGAGCTGCTTTCATGTTTAATCATCGCATGTGGCCATGGACATCTGAACGGCGATGTGTGGAAGGGGGTACACAAGGAATAATACACACAGGTGTTTGGGAAACCTGGGAAAATGCACGACCCTTGGACTTGGTTCCTGCATCACTAGATGCCAGCTCTGACACCAAAAGCTGAGTCTCAGCCTTGGATCTGACACTGTGGGGAGCTGATGGTGCTAAAGGTTAACTCCTGAGGACCAATCAGTATAATGAGTATGAAGCTCAGTGCACTAACAGGACACAACTGGTTCCTACTTCAGGGAGAAGCAGTGCTAATAGGCACCCTGCTGACTCAGGCTAGAGACATAGGGAGCTCATTGCTGTCATTCTTCCATACTTTAGCTCACTGGATAGTTAATTCTCAGGTGCAGCCACCTCCCACCACCTCCGCACCAGGAGGGGACTCCAAGTAGCATCTCACCAGAAGGGGACTCCATGTGCCCCACACCCGCCCTGGGCTGCAATACCACCGAAAGTAGACTCCAATACCACCGAGAGCGGACTTACTGCGTCAATGACTCCCGACCTCTTCATTTTCAACCCGCCCCTCCCCCAGCAGAGCTAACCAGTGGCCTCTCTCCCCTTGAACGCCCTGGTGTTCAGTCAGACGTTCAAGCTGACCTACTTCCTCTCAGAGGTCATGGTGCCAGATTCACTTTTGAAAGAGCAGTAGTAAATAGCAGATAGAAGTAGTGATCATTGAGGGCAGAAGAAGCAACATTAAGCCTCCTTAGGTACATTATAATGCAATCAAATTCATGCAAATTAGGGTTGCGCCTTTCCTGGGCATGAATCTGATTGCCTCACTCTAAGGGGGGGGGGGGGGGGGAGATAGATCACGTTCTGAAATCTCACTGCCGCAAATCCCGTTTTTACCCTCTTGCGAGATTTAGTGACCATTTGGTTTCATCAAATCCCTGTACGACTGGAGCAAGACATCTTTGTTCTTGTACTTCAATCCCCTTACATCAAAGGCCAACATGCTGGTTGCCTTCCTAATTGCTTGATGTACCTGCGTGCTAACTTTCTACCAATTTACAAATTTCACACCTTTGACATACCACAAAAATTGCCAGGTAAACGGTGCAGACAAGCAACTGGATTTCCTGCGCTAAAGGTTCAAGAAAAGTGTGGCTTTTAGAGGTATCTGGCTTTCAGATTTACGGATAAAGGATGCTTGACCTCTACAACAAAATGATTCTGGATTCCTTGATCTTGCTCTTAATTCACTGTGATATTGTATTTACAAGGCTTTAATATCCCTTTAAATCAGCAACAGCAGTGAGGTTGATCTTGAAATGAGAAAGATCTGGCTCTTTGTCCAAACCCTAATATCCTTAATTAAATGAAGTGACTGATTGATGGCAACATCAAGCCTCTGGACAGATCCATGAGAAAGATATTAGTGCACAAATCAAAGTTAGAGTTGCTAATTTAATTTTTAATCAGAAAAAGGCCAAGGAAGCTCCAGCAACCTTAAATACAAGTAAGAGTGCAATGTTTCAAGTATATTTATTACGACAGTAAAACAAAATGAGGGACAGGGCTACACTACTTACAAATAAGTCTGCTTATTTTGACAGAAAGATTGCTTCATTTGCAGAATCTTTCTCCAAAGACTCTGCCGGCACTCAGTCACAGTTGAAGGCGCCTGGCACACGCAACGCTCTTTATTTAAATGCTATCTTCAGATACCGTACAGTCTGATAATCTAATATGACCTTCCACCCTTTATCCTGTGTGTCACATCTGAAACTACAGCTGTCCAATAAAGTTTGCGTCCGTTTATTTCCCACCCACCCCCACCATTTATTAAAATCTTCGCCCCATGCAGTTTCCTCTGATCTACAAATCTGAGCACGTCCTTCATATATCGTGGTGTGTTTCAGGCTACAATCACCAGCCTGACATTGCCATCTCTGTCACCAACACGCCAGGTCGCCCTTCTTAAAGGCAAATGGCTCAACAGCATGTGACTGCTGTCTGTCATTGCGCCGGATGATTTACAGTAATAGCTCAGGAGAGCACTTGTCTTCTTCCGGGCTCAGAGCACCTCAGTGCCACAATTCCCGTCCGGCACGACACGAGGAGAAGTCCTCACTTATCAACAACAACTTGCACGTCCACAGCACCACTCAGGTAGTGAAAGGTCACCAGGATCTTCACAGGAGGGAACAGGACCATTTAAAACTGGCGAGAGGAGGAATTCCTTCACCCAGAGCGTGGTAAATCTTTGGAATTCTACATCCCAGCCATTGAGCATGTTCAAAACAGAAATCGCCAGATATCTTGAGGTTGAGCAAGACTCTTTGCAGCCTTACCCTTGTATTTGACTCCAAGATGAACTCCTAACCGTGTATCGACACCAACATTTTTTCTCATTATAAATTTTTTTTTCCAATTAAGGGGCAATTTAGCGTGGCCAATCCACCTACCCTGCACATCTTTGGGTTGTGGGGGTGAACCCATGCAGACATGGGGAGAATGTGCAAACTCCACATGGACAGTGAACCATGGCCTAGATTCAAACCCGGGTCCTCAGCGCCGCAGTCCCAGTGCTAACCACTGCGCCACATGCCGCCCCGACACCACCCTGTATCGGCCGTCTAATCCCATCTCCGTGGTGTTACAATACTCTGTCCTTGCCCCCAGCCCATCCATGCCTCTCTTACCTCGAGGCTCTGATTGTTGTATCGCACACCTGGTTTGTCTTCCTCCATAATCTTGAGGTCGTTGAAAATTCTGTTGCCCACGTCTTAAGTTACACCAAGTCCTGATCATCTGTCTACCCTGTGATTGATAACTTACATTGCCCTAGTCCCAGTCAGGTAACACCTTGATTTTTATATTTTCATCCTAGTTTTCAAATTCATTCATGGTCTCAGCCCTCCCTTTCTCTGGAACCTCCTCCAGCCTGACAATTCTCTGAGATAGCTGCGATTCTCTCATTCTGACTTCTTGAACATCACTAATTTTAGTCACTCTGCTATTGGTGGTCGTGCCCACCAATGCCTGGGCTCTAAGCTCTGCAATCCTCTTCCTAAGCCTCTGCCTTGCTATCTCTCTTTCCTTTTTTGAGAAACTCTGTTTATCCAAGCTTTTTGCCTACTGCCCTAAGTTTTGACATACTGCTCCTGTAAAGTGCCTTTTATTATGTTCAAGATGCTATATAAATACAAGTTGTTGTTGCTGATTGGAAGAGACAAGTGGGGAGGGTGTTGCGGCATCTAATGGACAAGGATGGGTGCCGCGTGGCCTGATGTCTTTCTTTAGTTTTGTTCCCATGCATTCCTGCTCACATTCCACAAGTTACTCCAGGCAGACATACTTGTGCCGAGTTCTAGTGGGTAATCAGTGGCTCAATCTCATCAGAACAATGTGGTCATTCTGCCCTTCTGTTCTTGCACGAGGGCCCCTTCCTTCCACTGAGCCACTGATAGCCCAATGAGCTGATGGGTGGGAAGTTGCAGCTATAAGCCTGCTTCCAAATGCTTGATGTGCCACTGGAGGTTCATATTCTACAAATGCGATGTCCTCTTGAGTGAGAACAACTGTATAACTTCAAAACCATATACTCCAGCAGCGCTCTCTGAGAAGAAGAACATGGTAAAACAAACATAAGAACAGGAGTAGGCCATTTGGCCCCTCAAGTCCATTCTGCCGTTCAATTGGATCACGCCAGGTTAGCCACGCATCTTGGTTCCTTGACCCCCAATATGTTTAGTGACCAAAAAAACTACTAGCCCCGGTTTTAAATTTTCAGTCGACCTAACAGCTTTTCGGGCAGCAGTGTTCCTCCCTGACGTCATTACTGAATGCCCGAGATAATAATTTTGAAGTTGTGCCCCCTTGCTGTGGACTCGCCCATTGGAGGAAACAATTTCTCTCAAACGACCTGATGTCTTTCGTTTGAGGATTTTAAGTAGGTGAGGCCATTGCAGATACTTTGAACAGTATCTTCCAAAATGAATTCCACTCAGGAATTGGTCCTTTTGATGGGAAAGTAGTGAATGTAACCACATTATTCAAGAGATGGGTGTGTGAAAGAGAGAGAGGGAGCAGGGAATTAAAGATCTGTTAGCCTAACATCTGTTATGGGGAGGTTACTAGAATTTATAATATAAGCAAAGGCCTAAATCTTCCTGCCCCACCCACTGCAGGAGTCGTCACAGGCAGGTGGAGAATTTGACAGACAAGCAAAAGGTCCATTGACCTCGTGCGAGAATTTCCTGTCAGGAAAATCCTTCCCAAAGTGACCAAACACTTTGAGAAATCTGAGCTGATTAGAGAGAGCCAGCATGGATATATAAAGAGTCAGCTCTATTGGACCTAATTTAATGTTTTGAGGAAGTAACTGAAGTACTAGACAGGGGAATGCCCATGAATGTAACTTGTATGGGCTTCCAAAAGACATTGGAGAAGGTTGCACATAAGACCCTTAACTAAATTTAATAAAGCTCATGGAATTTCTGACCTGGCTGGTTGGTTAAGTAGCAGAAGGCTGAGAGTAGGGATAATAGGTGGACACTCAAATTGAAAAGAGGTGCCGAGTGATGTGCCAGAAGCATCTGAAGTGCAGAGGGATCTGGGTGTCCTAGAGTATGAATCCCAAAAGGCTAGTGTACAGGTACAGCAAGTAATTAGGAAAGTTAATAGAATGCTATAGTTATGCAAATGTAATTCGTTGATTCAAAAACGAAGGGAGGCAGAAAGCAGGAAACAACAGGCCAGTTACCCTAATATCTGTCATAGGGAAATGTTAGAAGCCATTATTAAAGATGTTACAGCAAGGCAATCATACAGAGTCAACATGGTTTTGTGAAAGGGAAATTATGTTTAACCAATTTAGACAACCTTGGGCTATTTTACTATATTGTGGACATTACTGTATATAAATACAAGTAGCAGCAGTGATGTAATGTTAGTAGTCACCTTTGGGCCTGAAGGTCATGTGTTTACTTCTCATTTCAGAGGATTGAGCACAAAGCTAGGTTGACATGCCGGAGTTGGGGCAATTAAAATATCCCAGGGCACTCTTTTGAAGGTGAGTAAGGGCCCAGTTTCCTGCCCAATATTGTGTGCATGTCAGCTGCCGAGTTTTCTGACGGTTTGGAAAGTTGTCAAAACATATCAAAGCAATTTCCTCTACCTTGAGTTGTAACTAGTCTTGAAGTTCAATTGAATTTCACAATCTGTTACATAGAACATAGAATTTACAGTGCAGAAGGAGGCCATTAGGCCCATCGTGTCTGCACTTGCTCTTGGAAAGAGCACCCTACTTAGGCCCACGTCGCTACCCTATCCCTGTAACCCAGATACCCCACCTAACCTTTTTTTTTGTACACTAAGGGAAATTTATCATGGCCAATCCACTTAACCTGCACATCTTTGGACTGTGGGAGGAAACGGGAGCACCCGGAGGAAACCCACGCAGACACGGGGAGAACGTGCAAACTCCGCACAGACAGTGACCCAAGCCGGGAATCGAACCTGGAACCCTGGAGCTGTGAAGCAACTGTGATAACCACTGTGCTACCGTGCTGCCCAGTTTGAAGCAGTTTGTGCCCTCATTTGAATCTCCTCAGTCAGACTGCGATGTAAATGTAAGCAAACAAATTGCAAAGTAGATACAAGAATTTTCCCTGAAAATATGTTGCATCCAGCAAAGCACTTAATGTGTTCCACTATAGTCTCCAACTTTGGGAGAGATGTGTTTTCAGAATTCAATTGAATATTGCAACAACGTTAGTTGGAGGACATCCCGCTCATTATGGCCTGACTGATGTAAGGGGTGGTAATGATATCCTCAGGGATGGTAATGGCCACGATGCTCAAACAGATGTTCCTACTGTTCTGCTATTATCAATCTCAGTGCTATATTTGCAATGTGCTGTGCCTTGTTGACGTTTTGTTGATGACCAGAATATCTGTAAAACGGTCCTCACAGTGAGAGCTTGCCACTGTTGGGCATTCTGTTCCCTCCAGTTCGAATGAATGACTCACCTATTACACATTTGCATGGTTTTAGCAAATGATTCAGATTGGTGCCAATAACTGCATATTTGATTGACTAATTGAGGCCCTGCTGACCTCCCAGATATAAAAAGGCATTATTTTTAGTTACTGTCCTTTTTGTAAAACGTTTGCCATTTTGCACTTCAATTGTTTTTATAATTTTGTTTTATGTGATTAAAGTTCAAATAATTTACATCTCCAAAATAATAGTTTGATAGTAATTAATTTAGAATGTTGCCTTTAGAATACAGGGTACAGGAGCATAGTGTGTTTGTGTATGTGCGTGTGTGTACAGCAGGGTTTATCAAACTGGGGTCATGGGTGTGTTGGGGCGGGAGTCAGGAGGGTTGCGGGAGAAGCGCCAAATGTTGGCAACCGGCTTTTAAGAATACCGACCGCGACTGGCTTTTGAGTTGAGAATGCTGGCTGTGACTGGTCTTTAAATGCGAACGCTGGAGTCTTCCCTCCAGAAGAGGCAGCAGAGAGCAAGTCATGTGCCTGGCATATAGACTGATCTCTGCGCACCCTTTATGTCCGTGCTTTGGGCGCAAAATCACGGAGGAGAGATTTCGTAGCTGCCAGCAAGCAAGCAACAGGACTGTGACGAGCTGAAGATGGGCCATTTTGTAATAAGGAAGAGAGGGCCAGCGACACAAACACAGTCCACTGCAGGACAAATCAGTGCTCGTTTGTGGTGTATACAGAGCACCAGGGCCTTGTGTGAACAACCCATTAAGAAAAACTGAAATCGGGAACAAAGCAGTATGAAGATGATTTCTTGAGGAAAGACATTGCAATTGCGCCAGTGCGAATCAGGATGCAAAGCCCATGTATGTTATATGCAGGGAAGTACTGGCAAATGACAGTTGGATGCTAACTATATCTTACCTTGCAGACATCTTTTCAATTCTAAATGAACTGAACCTCAAATTGCAAGGGAAAGATGATGATTGGTTTCAACACTGTGAAGAAATAGATGCTTCCAAAAAGTAGGTGAAAGTTTAATAAGTGCTAGTACAAAGCCAAAATTACTACATGTTCCCCACACTCCTATGACACATCAAAGAAAACAATGTTAGCAAGGGAACTGTTAATAGACTGGCAAGTCTTATTCAGTCACATCTGACTGCGCTGATCAACAGTTTTTGTCATTACTTTGCAGAGGAAAGGTTTCAGATTTTGAAAGAGAAGATGTGAGTGAAAAAAATCCTTCTGAGTTTGAGACCCATCCCAGAGTCAGCTATTAACTTGCAGCTGACTCCAAATGAATAGACTGGACTTCTGCGCCTCACTTTTGACAGCACATTAGAAACATGCCACAAATCAATAAAGTTGTCAGCGTTCTGGAGTAGCGTCTCCGAAAAGTATCTGGTGCTGAGTAAAACAAGCATTTTGTTGCCATTGCCCTTCACAATGACCTACTTGTGCAAAGTTGAACTTTCCATCCTCACAAAGATGGAGACAGCACAAAGGAACCGGGTGAACTCTGCACTTGATATGCGCCTACGCTCTCCCCTCTGTGAACCTGATTGGAGTGAGATTGTGATGATCAAGCAGGCTCATCTGTTGCATTAAAGGTAAGAGAAAATGGTGTGTTGGGAAGGTCAGCCGGCGTGGGTCGAGAAGGTCGGCCGGTTGGTAAAAGTGGGTCCCAGGAAACAAGTTTGAAAAACACTGGTGCACAGGGACTTTTGGGAAAGTGGAAAGAATTTGCCTCAGGTGTACTAATGTTGTGTTTCTGTCTTGTTCTTGATGCTGAAACAAGTAATGTGTCAGTATAAATGATACCTTTTCAAGTGGACAAGTTTGAAGTACCAACTCAGGTCCCGGAGCAAGTCTGCAACCAGTGTACCACAGACCACGTAATATAGGAACAGGAGTCAGCTAGTCTGCCCCTCGGCCTTTTTTGGCTTTGTGGGCCTCAGAATTGGAGAATCCAGCCCCAAATACTTTCCTTTGGCTCCTATCCCTTCATTTCTTTGGTTACCAAAATTCGACCAATTGCAGTTTTAAAATCAGCTATTGATCTATCATCAATTGCCATTTGCGGCAGAGAGTTCAAAACCTCGACATCCTTTGCGTGTAGAAGTATCTCCTAATTTAATTCCTGAAAGATCTGGCTCTAATATTTAGACCATGTGCCTGGTCCCAGGGGAACTATTTTCTCTCTATCTATCTCATCTATTCCCTTAACGTCTTGAAAACTTTGATCAAATCACCCTTCTAAATTCCAGGGCATTCAAATCTGGTTTATATGTCCTCTTCTCGTAAATTAACCCCGGGAGACTCGGCCCACTGGTCCTAGACTCTCACATGAAGGGGAACATCCTCTCAGCATTTATCCTGTCAAGCCCCTTAAGAACCCGAGATGTTTCCCCGAGATCATCTCTCATTCTTCTAAATTGCAATGAGTAGAGTCCCAACCTGTTTAATGTTTGCTCATAAGGCAATCCATATTGGATATCGTCCGAGTGAACCATCTCTGAAACACCTCATAATATCTTTCCTTAAATAAGGGGACTAATATAGAGTTACTTTAATTTACTTCAAGTTTACATTGTTTGAAGTTTTCTGCATTTATCTATTTTTCCAACCTTAATGCTGTTTAACATTATTACAGCATTAGCATTAACATTCTCACTTCCCATCCTCCCATTTAAAATCATTGGAGTTGGATGTTCAGGAGGTTTGAAGGCCCTATAAACCTTTCACATCTCGTTCACCATTCTGCCAGGAGAGTAATAAGCTCTGCTCCATTGGATCTGCAATTGGATTACTGGTTGGGTTGGTGTTTGCGACCGTATCATTCTTTTTTTCAGTTGCTTTATGTTGACCCACACCTGGGTGGTTCGGCTGTTGTGTAGATGCATGATTACTGTAACTCTCGCTTGTTTCTTGCGAGGTGGACGAAGATGGTGCTTGTTTCTGTTCCTTTTCCATGTGGGCTGTCAGGAAGCCCTCTGAGCATTTCTGTGGCGGGAACAAGGTGGAGTGGTCCTCTCAACTTCACTTATCGTTTTTAACGGTCCCAGACTGTATCTTTGTATAAATTTAGAGTACCCAATTATTTGTCTTTTTTTCCAATTAAGGGACAATTTAGAGTGGCCAATCCACCTAACTGCACATCTTTGGGTTGTGGGGGTGAAACCCACGCAGACACGGGGAGATTGAGCGAACTCCACACGGACAGTGACCCAGAGCCGGGATTCAAACCCGGGTCCTCAGCGCCATATGCAGCAATGCTAACCACTGTGCCACGTGCCGCCCCTGTTATAGACTGTTAGCAGGTTTATTCATCCCTTGTGGCTGTGACATGCTGGCTGGAATTTGCAGTGTGTGCACAGTGGTTGATGTGTCTGCCATCAGCGATCTGTCTACCATCATTATAGTTGGAAATAGAGGGTTCTCAGACTGTTGATCATTCTCTGCTACCACTTCCACCGGGGGTGCCAAGGTAACCCTGGGTGCATAGGTTGATCTGACCTTTGGCGACTTCCCAGGAATTGGAATGATAATGGACAAACCTGCATCGCAAAAAGAGTAGCGAGAGTGAAGGTGAAATCCGAGTCTGAATATTCTTTAGTACTTGAGCAGTCAGCATTGTGGTGTTCTTGGCTGACGAATGGCAGTGGTAGTCTTTACATATTCCACCATCTGGAGGGGATCCAGGGCGATGCAGGTATCCCTGCTCAGGAGAGAGAAAGGCTGGATATGGATGACATACATCAGCTCTAAGATCTGTTTGCTACCATATGTTGGATTCTCTCCACTGATCGGATTTTCTTGTATAATTCCTTTGTGTTACATTTCAAGCTCACATTCTGTAATTGTACTGACAATTATAGAGCCATAGAGTCATTGAGGTTTACAGCATGGAAACAGGCCCTTTAGCCCAAC
Source organism: Scyliorhinus canicula (assembly GCF_902713615.1). NCBI lineage: Eukaryota > Metazoa > Chordata > Chondrichthyes > Carcharhiniformes > Scyliorhinidae > Scyliorhinus > Scyliorhinus canicula. Next base: position 205,347,364 of record NC_052150.1, read on the forward strand.
TTGACCATGCCGCCCAGTTTTTACCACTAAGCTGGTCCCAATTGCTTGCATTTGGCCCATCTCCGTCCACACCCATTTTACCCATATAACTGTCTAAATGCTTTTTAAAAGACAAAATTGTACCCACCTCTATTACTGCTTCTGGCAGCTTGTTCCAGACACTCACCACCCTCTGTGTGAAACAATTGCCCCTCTGGGGGGGAAGGGGGTGTGATTGTTTTTGAAATACCTCACGCTCTTCAGTGACAACCTCCACCTTCGCTTGGAATTCTGTGTTCTCTTTGTCTCTGAATTACATGTTAGTCCAAGGTTCCTTCCAAATGTGCAAAATGTGCACTGCACTGCAGCGACATTCTTGTACCTCTCGACTTCCTCTCGGATTGGTGAACATTTCTGAGTTTTCTCTGTAAACTGGTCGTTTCAGAGTGGTATTAAATTAATTTTGTCTCATTTCTTAATTATTCCTAGGGCAAACTCGGACCTGAGGGATCCTTCAACAGGTTTTCCTTTTCGTTGTAAAGTTCAAGTACTTGTTTTTGAGTTTTCTTGTGATTTAACAGAGTCTCATTGGGTTTGTTCTGCTGTTCTGTCATTCTGCTGCTCAATGTATTCTTTATTCTGTCTTGTTGATGAAGGTTAATGGATTATTACTAATCTGATCCTGAAAGATGATCTTTCAACTGTTTATTTACTTGTTCAGCCCTTGCCTTCTCATACCATATCAGTGTATAGCTTTGTCTCTGCAGATAGTTCCAATAGAGATTTTGTTGTAAAGAAACATATTTGGGAATTCTGCCTCAGGCTTCCCATAATAATGTATTCCTGGGGCTTCAGAGAGTTCTGTGCTGCTCTGACACCCTTGTGTGCTTTTTTGGGTGTTGTCTCTTTCCCTTTCTTCACTTTAAGCTCTAAACTGTCCTTAGCTTGAGCATTAAAATATTCATCAAAGGTTCTAAACAGTTCCCTGTGGTTGGTTTTGGATTCATCAATGCTTTGCATCAAGGCAACGTGCTTACCGAAATTATCAAACCAGTATAAAATAGAGGTTTTATGTGCTCAAGTAATGTAAAAGGTTGTTTCTTAGGGATGTCAGATGTTTTGTTGGATTTCGCCTCAGAGTTGGAAGTGGGGAATTGTGATGCATTTCGAAGATTTGAGAAGTGGAGGTACAGCTTTAAGAGTTTACTGGCTTCCAAGGTGGTGTCGCTTTCCAATGCAGAACTGTAGCAATCCGGGAGACATGAGGAAGAAATTTATTTTAACTCAAAATATGAAACCACTACCATGGTGTACAACACTAGAGTCCCAGCCTGGGACTGTCGGAACTTCAGTTCTGGGTCTGCCGACTACCACGGGAACTTGTGCTCTACCAGCCTCATGGGGCGATTGATCAGTGCTCCTCTTTGATGCTGACCTCCGCCTGAGGGTCAGTCGTCTCAGTCTCCATTTCTGATCCCCAGTGACCGTCCCTGAGGGGAATGACTCTCGGGTTTAGCATGGAGTTTAGCTCCTGCCCGGAGGTGGGCGCAACGGACATTAAGGATGCCATTCCATCCGGAGTCATTTCAACAGGGCAGGGTTCCATGCTCTTAAGATGGTCCACGTCTTTCCTTACGGTCTTCTCTTTAGTCTTCACCTTGCACGAAACGGGGCCAGTCTTTTCCAATATAGAACAGTACAGCACAGAACAGGCCCTTCGGCCCTCGATGTTGTGCCGAGCAATGATCACCCCACTTAAACCCACGTAACCCGTATCCCAACAATCCCCCCATTCACCTTACACTACGGGCAATTTAGCATGGCCAATCCACCTAACCCGCACATCTTTGGACTGTGGGAGGAAACCGGAGCACCCGGAGGAAACCCACGCACACACGGGGAGGACGTGCAGACTCCGCACAGACAGTGACTCCTGGACAGAGACAATAAGTCTCCTGGGATCCAAAGTTAGGTACATAGACTGTGTCTCCCGTCTTGAAAGTCCTGTCAGACATTCGGGTATCAAAATTTATTTTCTGGCCTCCCTGCCTTGATTCTGCTTTTCCCCCCAAACAATAAGCTGAGTCTGGTTCTTTTGTCGACGGCAGCTCTGCCGGTGCGACTTCCATTGTAGTGTGTGACATGGTCCTGTAATCGGAACTGAACCAGGCCACTTTGGTGTTGAGAGAACCAGTGGTCTATTTCTTCATGCCAGTTTTAAAAGTTTGGATCGCCCGTTCGGCCAGGCCTTTGGAGGGTGGATGGTATGATGCCGTTCGGATATTTGTCATCCTGTTGGACTTCAAAAATGCCTGGACTTCTCCGCTCACAATTTCCCGTCCTCCGGTATCCCATGAACTCAAAATGATTGCCTGAGTTTGTCCATCCGGTGCATGTCCATCTATTTAGAATGCACGCTGACCAAGGTTATGAACATGATCCCATGAATGCCCCGGCGCAGTCCGCACGTACATGCACCCAAGATCTCCCTGGACATTCCCAATGCAGTGAGGCCGGAAGTGGGATCTTCTAGACCTCCTGACACAAAGAACACTGTTTCATCAAGTTCTCTATGTCAGTTTCAAGCCTGGGCCTTCAGACATGGCTCTTTACAAACATCTTCATTCTGGGTGACCGTTGTGAGGCTCCGTCAAGGTTGGGCATTGACCTGCACGGGGGATGACCACTTGGGTTCCCCATAGGATGATGCAATTTTCCACGCTCAATTCTTGGTGTTTAGAAAGGAAGGGCTTCATATTCTCTGTGGGATGTCCTCGAATTCCGACATTAGGATCATGTGGTGCAGTTACCAGCGTGGGGCCATTTGTGTCCACGTCTGGACATGTTTTGTGGATACAAGCAGGAAATTTAGTGTCATTATGACTTCTTCCATTACTGACGGAGGGGTCAAGCTCATGGGCAGTGGCATTGGTGATGTGTGCCAAGGTGGTGCGTGAAGGAGTGCTCATAGGCCGGCAACACTAGTGCCCAATGTTGGATCCGAGCCGAGGTAATGGGGAAATGTGCTATTTCCTCTTTAAAAAGGCTCAACAGGGGTTTAAGGTCCATGATTATCGTAAAGTACCGGCCGTAGAAGTACGGATGGAATTTCTTTACTCCAAATATCATGGCCAGTCCCTCTTTTTCAATTTGGGCTTAGTGTGGTTCCGCATCCCACTTCCGGCCTCACTGCATTGGGAATGTCCAGGGAGATCTTGGGTGCATGTACGTGCGGACTGCGCCGGGGCATTCATGGGATCATGTTCATAACCTTGGTCAGCGTGCATTCTAAATAGATGGACATGCACCGGATGGACAAACTCCGGCAATCATTTTGAGTTCATGGGATACCGGAGGACGGGAAATCGTGATGCATTTACTATTGGTTGCTTGGTGCCATCGTCCCATCGATGGGAGAGCACTGCCTCTATTCCATATGGAGAGGCATCGCATGTTAGTACCAGCTGTCTTGTGGGATCGCAGAGCGCCAAGATGTTGGTCGATAGCAGCTGTTATTTCACTTTCATAAATGGTCCGTCCAGTGGCACCAACCACAACCACTTCTGATGCTTTTTCAATAGTGTGCGCAGGGGTGCCAGGAAAGTAGCCAAGTTGGGGATGAATTTCCTGCAATTTATGAAGTCTCGGAACGACTTCAGTTCAGTCATGTTTTGTGGGGTCAGTGCCCCTTTTATGGCCGTCTCTTTGCCCTCTACAGAGTAAGGTCGTCTTTATCAATGTGGTAAGGTAAAGGTAAAGCCGCCATAGACCCAGATGGCCACGGGCAGCTTTTCCCTTTGAGGGGGAGAGCTGACCTGAGGATCACCACACCTCAAGGCAAGGCTGAGAAGGCGGGGATTTCATGAATAATCTATATTGATGCGGTCCCCGAGGTCTGGTACCTCGCCTGCCTGGAACATGCACTTTTGCCGCTTGAGGTGGACATCCGTGGTAGAGAATCAGGACTTCCGCCAAATTAACATGTCATCTAGGTACACTGCCACCTTAGGGAGTCCATTAAATATATTTTCCATTACACACTGGAAAATGGTGCATGCCAACAAGACTCCCAAAGGCAGGCGGGTGTATTCATACAGGCCCTTATGGGTGTTGATAGTTACTTATTTTCTGGATTCCGTATTGAGCCGGAGGTACGCATGGCTTATATCAAGCTTGGTAAAAATGTGGCTCCTGCCAGTTTTGCATAGAGGTCCTCGCTGCACGGCATGGGGTAGCTCTCCAGATGGGAGATTTCGATTAGATTCAGATTTATTGTCGTGTGTACCGAGGTACCGTGAAAAGTATTGTTCTGTGTACAATCCAGGAAGATCGCTTCAAACATGCACAACATAGGACATAAGATAAATACACAGTGTAGATACATAGACATCAGACGAAGCATACGGAATATAGTGCCACAACTGTAGAGAAAATGTGTTGAGATCAGCTCAGTCTATTAGAGTGTTGCGACATTGCTTATCTCGCTTACTAATTGGTACCATAGCATCTCATGAAGGGATGACCCATCCTCAGTGTTAGGTCAGTTTCCCGAGCCTGGTCAGGAATTCTGTCACAGATTTTCCAGGGACCCTTCCAGCCATGTTAAATCTGTAATGCTGGAGAATTATCAATGGTCTTCGGTCATAGTGGTTTGCCACTAACTCTACAAGTTCATTAAAGGTTTTTGGGTCCGGGGCTGCCAGATACGTCAAACTCTTAATGATGCTAAATGACGGGGCTCCACATGTAGTCAGAAGGATTCTTTGTGTCGGTCATCACCTTCTTCCTGTTAGCGTGAAAAGAAAACGTGTTCTTTCGGCATACTGGGGCCAGTCCTCTACGAACACATCATATGGCTCGAGTTTTCTGAATAGAGGCATTTCCTGGTTATCCTCACACTTCGTTACTTAACCGGCGTTTCAAGGAAGATGTCAAGCACCTCGTACTTAATTCTCATCGCCAACGTGGTAATCCAGGTGTCACGCAAAAGGAGATGAGACAGGTTTATTTTTACTCTAAAGATAAAGCTGTCATCCAGCCTGGGTCTATCGGAACTTCCGGTCCAGGACCGGGCGCGGCATTTAAAGGGCTAACTAATGAGTCCCAGCTGGGCCGGCCTCCACCTGCTACCATGGGAACTTGTATTCCATGAGCCCCATGGGGAGATCGATTATTGATCACTCGTGATCCTTGTGAGGGCTATCAAAAGAAAAATACATTTCCCACGCCTGCTGATTTTGATAGGCTCCACAAAATGGCGGTGGCAAGCTTTGGAAAGAAGAATCTTCATCAATGGCTCCATGAGTCAGCAGTATGTTGACTTGGGGATAATTAGCGATATAGAATTTCAAGTAATGGGGCCTTTAGATTAACCACAGGCTTGCCGTTTAAGGATTCAATGGTTGTGAGGCTCCTAAGAGTTGAGTAAATGATTATTAATTTGTTTTTTTTCTGTTCACCTCAGAGACCATGTGTTGAGGCTCCGAGTCGGGGAATCAGGATTAGGGACAGGTTTCGTTCAAGTAGTATTCCCGTCTAAATTTTTAAAAGAGCATCTCAGGACTGGCTGCAGCCTGGAAATGAAAAGATTTAGCTCACCCTCGCAGGCTATGAATACTCGTGCTGAAGCTAAACTTCCAAGAGACGTTGTGGGGAGTCTTCTGCTGCAGTAAAACATCTAACGTTTAGCTTTCAGGTTCTTGCCTCTGGAACTTTTACTTTTCCGCATCTGTAGCTTCAGTGAATAGCTTCTTTCAGTTCAGAATTGTTGAAGATGTCCTCTTTTTAAATCTTTTAACATTTCTGTGAGGATGAGGGTCCCACTATGTTGGGACGGTGTTGGTATCAGAGCATTTTTTGTTCAGGAGGTGTTCATAGTCTTCTGTGCGTTAACAGCGAGTCTTTGTGAACTACTTGCAACTATGTACAATTATACATTAGATATATAGAGAAATACAGCACAGAACAGGCCCTTCGGCCCACGATGTTGTGCCGTACTTTTGTCCTAGGTTAATCATAGATCATAGAATTTTGGGCACTAAGGGCAATTTATCATGGCCAATCCACCCAACCTGCACATCTTTGGACTGTGGGAGGAAACCGGAGCACCCGGAGGAAACCCACGCACACATGGGGAGGATGTGCAGACTCCACACAGACAGTGACCCAAGTCGAAATCGAACCTGGGACTCTGGAGCTGTGAAGCAATTGTGCTTACCACAATGCTACCGTGCTGCCCTTAAGAACAAATTAATCTACACTCCATTATTCTACCATGATCCATGTACCTATTCAATAGCCGCTTGAAGGTCCCTAACGTTTCCGACTCAACTACTTCGATTAAAAGGCACAGTGTTACGAACTATGCCGATGTTATCTGTGAGTGTATCCCAACTTGGGACACAAGTTCATTGGGGTTTATAGTTTTATTTTTGGAATGATGTGAGGAGTCAAGTAAAACCCAGTGAGAATAAGCAGCCCATTCACCATGTAACATTTATTAAAGACTTATTAAATTGAAGAACGGACAATTACACACAAACAGGACTATATTTTGCTAAGACAATTAAGTATATCAATTACTAAACACTGTTTTAGTTGAAAGTGCTCCCTGTTCCAAAATATATCTGCAATCCCTGAACTCCTTAAGACTCCCCCTTTTCCCCCAAACAACATCCAAATTAAATAGATCAATAAGTTGAAACCAGCTTATAGTTGCCACACAATAGAGGGACGATAATCAAGTCTGGGAAACATCTTTATCCTGGTCCAGTGAAGATATTTAAACTGTAATTCTGCCTTGAAGAAGGTTTTGGCACTGCCTTTACTCTAAGACTTAAAGGCTGTTAGATGTAAAACTGGCCTCCATGCATCTGAGGGTGTTGGTAATTGTACCATTTCCCTCCTTTGGTTCTGCATTTTTTGTATTTGGTTTTCTGTCCCCTCAAATTCCTTAACTCTAGAGACTAGCATGTGTTAAACCTCATTGATCTCCCAATCGTCCAGGTAAACTGTTTCCACTAATTGGCGATTCACAACTGATTCTATCTATGATGCCTGCTAATCTCGTTACTGGGAAAGACGGATCTCGTCCGGCTTTTTGAATACTGGCTGTGGCTGTCACGAGGCAGATTTCCACCTGTTGCTGGGCAAATCACTCCCTATTATGTCCTGTTAAATTTGTGTTACTGCTGTTTCAAGGCAAATCCATGGCAACAGGAAAGGAGCAACCTCCATGCTAGATCACATCTCTGGCCAACACCACACTGACCCTTGGTCTCAGTCATGTGCTTTCTTACATCACTGTGTGCACTCACTCCTACATTAACACTGCATGTACCAGACTGTTCTATTACAATAAGTAGTGCTACAATGCCACTTACCATCTAGGGTGAAGCTGGTCTCACCCCGCTTCAGCTGTTGGATTTGCTGATGTGTGGGATACCCTGGGCGGGATTCTCCGACCATCTGCCAGTTGGAGAATCCCGGGGGGGCGGCGCGAATCCTGCCCTGTCGCCCCGATGCCGGCTGCCGTATTCTCCGGCGCTGTTTTTCGGGTGGGGGCAGGATTCACGCCACGCCGGTCGGGGGCCGTTGGTAGCGGCCCCCCCGGCAATTCTCTGGGCCCCGATAGGCCGAGCGGCCGTCCGCTTGTGGCCAGTACCGCCGGTGTGGGTTAAGCATTGTCCCACACGGCGGGACCTGGCAGGTAAATCAGCTGGGGCGGTCCTCAGGTGGGCATGGGGGGATCCGACCCCGGGGGGGGGGGCACGGTGGCCTTGCCCGCGATTGGGGCCCACCGATCTGCAGGCTGGCCTGTTCCATGGGGTCACTTCTTCCTTCGGCCATTGCAGAGCCCTACAGGGGCCGGCGCGGAGAAGAGAATCCCCTGCGCATGCGCGAAATCACGCCAGCTCTTCGCCTCCGGCTGGAGTGGCGCCAACACTTCCGGCATCTACCTAGCTCCGGAGACAGGTGAGAATTCCTCCCTTTGGAGGCCCGTTGGCGCCGGAGTCATTGATGCCGGTTTTCCCGTCAGCGTGGGGACTTAGTCCCTGGAAGGGAGAATCCCGGCCTCTGTCTGTTATTCTAAACTCTTCATAGTGACACAGAGGCCGTCAAGCTCCCTAAACTATTGACGTTGACAACCTGTATCTTCGGAGCAGCCTCTCATTTGGCCCCTGGAACACAGAACCGTGGGTAAGGGTTTGGAGGTGGATGGATCTTCTGATTGATAAAACTTTAACACCTGACCCAATCTCAACCCACTTGAAAATTCACTCAATTATCCTTCGTAACAGTGCAGTAAGATTCTCACTGATTTAACCTCCTTTACAACTTTAAAAGTCTAGTCTCCTCCATAATGTTTCCCTCCACAAACCAGCAATGGCATTCCCTGCATAAAGAGACTTTGCACCAATTTTCATTATTGGTGCTTCGGATGTGCTGTCTAGCAACAGTGCAACTGGAATGAAATGTAGCTATTAGCAGCATCACCAAAGTTCATGGATGATTATTCTGTGACGCGATCAGCATTTAAAAATATTCTTTATTGTCACAAGTAGGCTTACATTAACACTGCAATGAAATTACTGTGACAATCCCCTAGTTGCCACACTCCGGCGCCTGTTCGGGTACACAGAGGGAGAATTCAGAATGTCCAAATTAACTAACAGCACGTCTTTCGGGAGTTGTGGGAGGAAATCTATGCAGACACACGGTGAAGGTGCAGACTCCGCACAGACAGTGACCCAAACCGGGAATTGAACCTGGGATCCTGGCGCTGTGAAGCAACAGTGTTACGACTGTGCTACTGTGCCGCCCCATTTAAATGCATTGACATATCTTCCATTAAATTAAGCACCAAGAATACTCTCAGCAAAGCATCAAAACTTCTCTTCAACCTGGCCTCAAATGAGAGGATGAAGGTTGGAAATTTCCTCAGAGCTGAATCATCAGCTTCCACATTTTCGACACGATAGAAGGGGAATATCACCAAGGAAGCGGAGGTCATGGGGAATATTCCTCTGTTCCTTTTTCTGACCTAACAATATTACTGTAGATCTCAGCGTTTATCCTGTTATTCACAACCGAGTAAAATCTCTTGGCTTAATTTGAGGCATCCGATTCCTGGTGATGATAAACTGCGAGTTTGTCTTGATCCTGAGCCAACAGATACTCAAATTTATTGACCACGGTGCTGGATTGCCTGCAATGTGTTAGTATTTTGAAGGGTTTGTCAGCAGCAGGAAAATTGGAATTTGGGAAGTAAATGAGCATGGGAAATATTATCACCTATTACTGTGTTTACAAGTTAGCTTTAGTGCCTACAGGTAATGGTGCCAAGGTTAATAGCAGTAATTAAACCAATATGTAACGACAGAGCACCCGGTTACTATTTCCAACCATGAATTTTACTGTTAACTACTGTAAGCAACAAGGGAGTTTTGAACAGGAGATGGTGCTGCTCCATCCTGGATATAAATGTGTAGGCAGTGGAAACCTAACTGGCTATTCTTCATGTTCATCGCTGGTCAGCGAGTGTCAGGGCTTCAGCTATATTAAATTGCTCTGGGGTGACTTTCTACTGATAGAAGCTCTTGTGTTTTGAAATGTTCTGAACCGCTGAACTTAACTGGAGAGGACATTATAATCAGGCTAGGTCCTGTCCTCACACCATGTGACATGCCTCAGGTGAGCTGTTCAAGTCAGACAAAATAATCCTTCACTCTCACCGACCACATGTCCCTTCACTCACAGAATCTACACCCGACTTGCCGGTGTCACTGGTATCACCATGCCACCTTGTTCTGCCCTCCGCCGTGAGATGCGGCGGTGTCAGGCGGCGAGATGGGGGGGATTCAGAATAACTGGAGGCTGCAACTGACCTACTGGTGCCAGGCCCCGGGTTTTGGCTCCAGTGCTTCCCTCTACCTGACAGTGCCAGCTGGGCTCTCAGTGACTCCATGGGATGGAAGGGCAGCCGGAGTGAGCTCCAGAGGCCTCTGGGTCATCTGGCGCGGCCAGTCCTGGAGGCTCCCCATTGTTTACACCGGGGTGTTGACACCCTCAGCGCTGCTTTGGGACATGCTCTGCAGTACCTTGGCAACGTCCACCTGCCCCTGGGACACGTCCCTCCGTGACTCTGACATGCTGTCAATCCGCTCAGCCGTGGCCCTCACTGACTGAGCCATGCCTTGGACACCAGCAGTCATGGCACCGACGTTGTGCTACAGGATTTCCACTGTGGTCGCCACCCTAGCCTTGGTGCCACACAGTGCCAACGACATTGCCTGTGCTTGTAGCCTTTGGGATTCCTCCAATTGGCTCTGGACTTGCTGGAGTGTTGCTGACATCCCCCCCTGAATCTCACAGCTGCACCCTATCGACTGCATGGACAGAGGCTCGGCATCTGACTGCGACTCAGCTGAGTCCTGGGATCCAGCAGACCTCCGACTGCTGACTCCCCTGGATGTTCCTGCCTCCATCTGATGTGCGGTGCTCACCAGATTGTGCCCCAGAAGCCTGTCCACTAATGTTGGCCACCGAGGTGTGTTTCTCTGCGCTGATGGAAGGTGTGGATGAAAGCTGTGACGCAGTAATGATGGCCCTGCTCCATCGGGTGTAGATTCTGCGAGTGAAGGGACATGTGGTCGGTGAGAGCGAAGGATCATTTTGTCTGACTTGAACAACTCACCTGAGGCATGTCATCTAGGTGACTGGGCAGTGGATCCTCACCTCGCAGTCAGTGGCTGCTCTGTCCTCTGTTGCGCCTGTGATCTCCAGGGCTCATTCCTCATGTCGGGTGAGGACTCTGATATTGGGTACTTCACCCCCCCCCCCCCCCACCCCCCCCGGTGGTCCTCCTGTACAAACTGTCCGTAATCACTGCAGCTCCCACGGCCTCCCCAGTGGCATTGCTGGCCCTGCTGAAGGACCTCCGACCCCCTCGGGGATACAGGATGGCCCGTCTCGCATCCGCCGCGTCCAACAGCCAGTCCAGGTTGGCATCACTGAAGTGAGGGGCTGCCATTCTTCTTTCTTCTGTGTTGACTACGATGAGGGAGCGTTAACAGCAGCTCCATTTTGTTAGCAGCGAGCAGCTGGGCGCGAGTGAGGTGAATCAGACGGCGAGTGAGCCCAGGAAGGCCAGAAGCTCGTGGGGGCTCATTTTAGGCACCAAGTTTCGTTAGATACGGGTCGCAATCTCGCCAATGTGGCTGTAGAGCAACGCCCCACCAATCGCGCCCGAAATGGCACTTAGAATTTACTTCATTAGATTGCGGCTCATATCATTGCTTGGAATGTTAGAAGTAGACAATGCATATAACAGCCAAGAAGCAAAAGTACGGCTCCTGGCGTAGTCTACTACGGTGTTACTGGCTCAGGAAAATTTAGTTGTACTGGGCGGAGATAACGCATGCAAAAGGGACAGAGGATATCATTCAGAATTATCCTGAAGATTTCAAAGATGAACTGGGTGCATTATGGGGTACTACAGTTAAATTGTTTGTAGATCCTCAGGGTATTTCTGTTTTTTCGAACTAGGGACAGTGCCCTACACCATGAAAAGCAAAGTGGAGGAGGAGACGTTGGAGCAGCTGAAGAGGCTCAGAATTATTGAGCCCAATCAGTTTTTACGTTGGGCAGCTCCAATTGTTCCTGTTCTTAAAAATGATGGTACTGTGCATATATGAGGGGATTACAAAGTTACCATTAATCACGTTTCCAAGCTGGACACTTATCCATTGTTGAGGGTAGAAGATCGCTTTTCAACCCTTGCAGGAGTTAAGATGTTTTCAAAACTGGCCTATCAACAACTCTTGCTAGTGGAAGATTCAGAGCCGTACGTGACCATCAACACGCATAAAGGGTTGTTCAAGTATAATCGTTTGGTTTTTGGAGTATCCTCCAATCCGGAGATCTAACAGAGGATGGTGGCCAACCTGTTACAAGGCATTCCACATGTTGAAATCTGCTTAGATGACATTTTAATTTCGGGTAAGATTGAGGGGGAACACCTCAGCAACCTGGATCGAGGTTTTAAAAGGTTTTCAGAGGCAGGACTGTGTCTGAAGCAGAACAAGTGCATTTTTCAGGCACTGAGCATGTAGAACTAGACCACAAAATCACTGCAAAAGGCTTATCTCCTGCGGAAGCAAAAGTTGGAGTGATTAAGGAAGCTTCGGAGCCCAGGAATGTGGCCGAGCTCAGGTCACTTGTAGGTTTGATGAACTATTCTGCAAAGTTTTTGCCAAACTTGCCTACACAGCATTGGTTCCACCGTACCTACTTCTGCACAAGGAAACCAAATGGAAGTGGGATCCTGCACGGAACATAGCTTTCACAGATGTGAAAGCGCTGCTGCAATTGACAAATCTGCTAACCCGTATTGATCCAGATAGGGAAACTATTCTGCTGTGCGATGCCTCACCCCACCATGTGGCGGCAGTACTTTCTCATGTAATGGAGAAAAATCCATTGATTTTTCATCTGGAACGCCGATAAAGGCTGAAAAGGGTCATTCACAGTTCGACAAAGAAGGTCAAGTTATCGCTTTTGCGGTAAAAAGATTCCATCAGTACCTGTCTGGTCGTTCATCCACCATTTGCACTGACCACAAGCCGTTGATGAGCCTTTTCAGCGATGTAGAGTGTATTTCTCCCCTGGCCTCAGCAAAAATACAGCTGGGCAATTACATTGTCAGCATATCAGTACAGCATTGTGTACAGGGCAGGGAAGGACAGTGTTAATGCGGACCCATTACGTTGTCTTTCTTTACCAGATTTGCCATCCCAGGTATGTGGTAATCACCACTGTTGTATTATATTGTATATACGGTAAGGCCCCTGTACTACAGGTACGGGGGTAGACCCTGCCTGCTGGCTCCTGCTGGAGTATAAATGTGTGTGCTCTCCGTACAGCAGCCATTTTGTCAGCTGCTGTCGGAAGCCACTCATCTCTGTGTAACAAAGCCTCGATTACATTCTACTCTCGTCTTGTCGTAATTGATAGTGCATTAATTGATTACACAGAGATTTTTCAGAGAAGAACCTCCGCAGCAAGCCAGATCGCCTGCAGCTGCATCCTCAAGCAGACAATGCCAAAAAAGACTTTGAACATTGGCTACCCTGCTTTGAAGCGTACATCAGGTCTGCGCCAGACCCAATCCCAGAAGCACAGAAGCTCCAGATTCTGTACACGTGGCTGAGCTCCAACGTTTTTCCCCTCGTCCTGGACGCGCCGACCTATGCAGAGGGCATGGTGCTACTGAAGGAGAATTACGCTCAGCGGACAAACAAGATTTACGCCAGGCACCTCCTGTCCATGCAGCACCAACTTCCCGGTGAGTCTGTGGAAGATTTCTGGTGTGCCCTGCTCGCCCTAGTTAGAGACTGTGACTGCCAGGCCGTTTCGGCCACTGAACATTCGAACCTGCTGATGAGAGACATGTTCGTTACAGACATAGGGTCTGACTACATCCACCAGCGCCTCTCAGAAGGGGCCATGCTTGACCTCTCAGCGACCAAGAAACTAGCGCTCTTGCTTACGGTCACCTCACGCAACGTACAGGCACATGCCCGCGACCGCACGGCCCACCCTACCTGTGCATCGTGGACCCCGCCGGCAGCCACCCCATCATGGATCCCATCTGTGACCGCCCCCAGCCAACCCTACGCCTGCGCGTGCAACAGCCAACCAACCCCGGGGGACCCAAATGCTACTTCTGCGGACAGACAAAACACCCCTGGCAGCGCTACCCGGCGTAGAGCCCACTCTGCAAGGCCTGTGGCAAGAAGGGACATTTCGCTGCAGTGTGCCAGGCCCGCTCAATCGGCGCTATAGTCCCGGCACCCCCCACGTGCGGCCCGTGGGTGCCGCCATCTTGCTCTACTCACAACACATGCGGCCCGTGGGCGCCGCCATCTTGCCTGCCTCAGAACCAATGGGCGCCGCCATCTTGCCTGCCCCAGGACACGTGCGGCCCGAGGGCGCCACCATCTTACCCGTCTCAGGACCCCTGCCCGTCGGGCACCTCATCAGGCCGCTCATTGCCTGCAACCGCCGACGACCAATCGCGTCTCGCCTCGGCCACGATTGACCAGTCTCGACCGCACAACCTTGCGACCGCTTCGTCAAAGGTGAAGGTCGACGGGCACGAGATATCCTGCCTTCTGGACTCCGGGAGCACCGAGAGCTTCATCCACCCCGATACGGTAAGGCGCTGCTCCCTCGCGGTACACCCCGCTAACTAAAGAACCTCCCTGGCCTCCGGATCCCACCCTCACCTTCCAGGGCGTAGAGTTCAGCGGCTTCCGGCTCTATGTCCTCCCCAACCTCTGCACTGCCTTGCTCCTCGACCTGGACTTCCAGTGCAACCTCCAGAGCCTAACCCTGAAATTCGGTGGGCCCCTACCACCCCTTACTGTTTGCGCTCTCGCGACCCTTAAGGTCGACCCGCCTTCTCTTTTTGCAAACCTAACCCCGGATTGCAAGCCCGTCGCCACCAGGAGCAGACGGTACAGCACCCAGGACAGGACCTTCATCAGATCCGAGATCCAGTGGCTGCTACGGGAAGGTATTATCGAGGCCAGGAACAGCCCCTGGAGAGCCCATGTGGTAGTGGTGAAAACCGGGGGGAAAAACAGATGGTCGTTGACTACAGTCAGACCATCAACCAGTACATGCAGCTCGACGTGTACCCCCGCCCATGCATATCTGATATGGTCAATCAGATTGCACAGTACTGGGTCTTCTGGACAGTGGACCTGAAATCTGCCTACCACCAGCTCCCCATCCGTAAGGCGGACCGCCCATACACTGCAGTTGAAGCAGACGGCCGCCTTTACCACTTCCTTAGGTTTCCCTTCGGCGTCACCAACGGGGTCTCAGTCTTCCAATGGGAGACGGACCGAATGGTTGACCGGTACGGACTGCGGGCCACTTTCCCGTACCTGGACAACGTCACCATCTGCGGCCACGACCAGCAGGACCACAACGCTAACCTTTCCAAATTTCTCCACACAGCCACTCTCCTCAACCTAACTTACACCAAGAAGTGTGTGTTCAGCACGAACCGATTAGCCATCCTCAGCTATGTGGTCCAGAACTGAGTTCTAGGGCCCGACCCCGATCGCATGCCCCCCCTCATGGAGCTCCCACTGCCCCAAGGCCCTCAAACGATGCCTGGGGTTCTGTTCGTATTACGCCCAGTGGGTCCCAAACTATGCGGACAAGGTCCGCCCACTCATTCAATCCACTGTTTTCCCACTAACGGCCGAGGCTCACCAGGCCTTCAACCCTATCAAGGCCGACATCGGCAAGGCCGCGATGCACGCGGTTGACGAGAACCTCCCTTCCAAGTCGAGAGCGATGCATCAGATGTCGCTCTGGCCGCCACCCTCAACCAGGCAGGCAGGCCCGTTGCATTCTTTTCGCGCACCCTCCATGCCTCCGAAATTCGGCACTCCTCCGTTGAAAAGGAGGCCGAAGTGATCGTTGAAGCGGTGCGGCATTGGAGGCATTACCTGGCCGGCAGGAGATTCACTCTCCTCACTGACCAATGGTCGGTAGCCTTCATGGTTAACAACACACAGCGGGGCAAGATCAAAAATTATAAAATCTTGAGGTGGAGGATCGAGCTCTCCACCTACAATTACGAGCTTTTGTATCGCCCTGGTAAGCTCAACGACCCCACCGATGCTCTGTTCCGAGATACATGTGCCAGCACACAAGTGGACCGGTTCCGGACTCTGCACGACAATCTCTGTCACCTAGGAGTCACCCGTATTACCACTTCATTAAGGCCCGCAATCTACCCTACTCCATCGAGGAAGTCAGTGCTGTCATCAGAGACTGCCAGGTCTGCGCGGAGTGTAAACCACACTTCTACCTGCCAGACCATGCATGCCTGGTGAAGGCCTCCCACCTCAGCATGGACTTCAAAGGGCCCCTCCCTCCACCGACTGAAACAAGTACTTTCTTAGTGTGGTCGACGAATATTCCCGATTCCCCTTTGCCGTCCCATGCTCTGATATGACGTCTTCCACCATCATCAAAGCCCTCAACACCATCTTCGCTCTGTTCGGTTTCCCCGCCTACGTCCACAGCGACCAGGGAGGCTCATATCTGAGCGATGAGCTGCGCCAGTACCTGCTCAACAGGGGCATTGCCTCGAGCAGGACGACCAGCTACAACCCCAGGGGAAACGGGCAGGTAGAGAGGGATAATGGGACGGTCTGGAAGGCCGTCCAGCTGGCCCTACGGTCCAGAAATCTCCCGGCCTCCCACTGGCAGGAGGTCCTCCCTGACGCACTTCACTCCATTCGGTCGCTCCTGTGCACCGCGACTAATGAAATCCCCCATGAACGTCTCTTTGCCTTCCCCAGGAAGTCCACCTCCGGTATTTCGCTCCCAATGTGGCTGGCAGCTCCAGGACCCTCCATAAACACATGCGACTCCACAAGGCGGACCTGTTGGTTGAGAGGGTACAGCTACTCCACGCCAACCCGCAATACGCTTACGTAGCGTACCCCGACGGCCGCCAAGACACAGTCTCCCTCATTGACCTGGCACCAGCTGGTTCCCCCCCCCCCCCCCGTGCCCCGGCGCCACCCTCCCTTCCCCCGGCGCCACCCTCCCTTCCCCCGGCGCACCCCACCACAGCCCCCGCTCCAGGACAATCCGTCCTCCCCTTGCTCCCACCCCGGGATGAAGAGGATTTCGACACGCTCCCGGAGTCACCGAAGACCAAGCTGACGCCTGAGTCGCCACCAGCACTGCGGCGCTCTCAACGGCAGATCAAGGCGCCGGATCATCTAAATTTGTAACCTTCTTTGTAATTTAAAAAATCTGCATGTATATAGTTTTCCACCACCCCTGCTGGACTTATTTTTAACAGGGGGTGAATGTGGTAGTCACCACTGTTGTATTATATTGTATATACTGGTATTATGGTAAGGCCCCTGTACTACAGGTGGTAGCTCCCTGCCTGCTGGCTCCGCCCAGTAGGTGGAGTATAAATGTGTGTGCTCTCCGTACAGCAGCCATTTTATCAGCTGCTGTAGGAGGCCACACATCTCAGTGTAATAAAGCCTCAATTACATCCTACTCTCGGCTCGTTGTAATTGATAATGCATCAGGTATTGTATCCTCCCAAGATGATATTGTTACTAGAGAGACTTGTCCAATCTCCAGTCAGTGCTAAACTAATTAAACAGTGGACGGACAGAGATTCTATTCTGTCACAAGTTAAACGATTCTTGATGCAAGGATGGCCATCTGTTATAGAGTGTTCTGGGTTGACGCCTCATATGAGGCACAAAGATGGCATACTGTGGGGGTCATACCATTTGCCTTCTTTACTGCCTGCTGTACCTGCGCGCTTACTTTCAGCAACTGATGCATGGAGACACCAAGGTGTCACTGAGTATCTATCTCTCTCAATTTACACTCATTCAAATGATAATCTGCCTTCCTATTTTTGTTACCGAAGCGGATAACCTCACATTTATCCACAATATACTGTATCTGCCATGCATATACCCACTCACTCAGCCTGTCCAAATCCCGCTGAAGCATCTCTGTATCCTCCTCACAGTTCACCCTCCCACCCAGCTTTGTGTCATCTGCAAATTTGGAGATAATACATTTAGTTCCCTCGTCCAAATTATTAATATATAATGTGAACAGTTGGGGTCCTAGCATAGATCCCTGCGTTACCCCACTAGCCATTGCCTGCCAATCAGAAAAAGATCCATTTATTCCAACTTCTTGCCTCCTGTCTGCTAACCAGCTTTCTATCCGTCTCAAGCCATCACCTGCAATCGTATGCACTTTAACTTTACATGACAATCTGCTATGTGAGGTCTTATCGAAAGCCTGGATTGGATTGGATTGGATTGGATTTGTTTATTGCCACGTGTACCGAGGTACAGTGAAAAGTATTTTTCTGCAAGCAGCTCAACAGATCAATACGTACATGGGAAGAAAAGGGAATAAAAGAAAATACATAATAGGGCAACACAAGATATACAATGTAACTACATAAGCACCGGCATCGGGTGTAATGTTAATGAGGTCAGTCCATAATAAGCCTTCTGAAAGTCTAAATAAACCACATCCACCGATTCTCCCTGGTCAATTCTACTAGTTACACCTTCAAAGAATCAAGCATGATTTTCCTTTAGTGAATCCATCCTGACTTTGTTTGATTATACCACTGCTTTCTAAATGCTGTGCTGGTTCAGGTAGGATGGGAGCTGGTTTAGCTCACCAGGCTAAATCGCTGGCTTTTAAAGCAGACCAAGCAGGCCAGCAGCACGGTTCGATTCCCGTACCAGCCTCCACGGACAGGCGCCGGAATGTGGCGACTAGGGGCTTTTCACAGTAACTTCATTGAAGCCTACTCGTGACAATAAGCGATTTTCATTTTCATTTCATTTTTCAAATCCTTGATAATGGACTCCAGCAACTTCCCTTCTTCCCACAGTGCGCAGAACGCCTAGACAAAAGTACAAATTACAGAACACTCCACTCCACTCCTCCTTCCCCAACCTGCAGCTTGGCCGGGGTTTTTACACAACTGGGGCTCTCTTTGTAAAAGGGAAACCTGACCCCCTTAAAGGGGAAGGCCTACCTGCCTTAAAGGGGAAGTTCATGGGAAATCGTATAGTCCTGATCCCGGGACTTCCATTGGGGTTACAACACAACTGTTTCCCAACCCATCTGGAAGCCACCATTGTATGTGTTGGGGAGGGGTGTGTTTAGCATTCTTAGCAGTAAAGGGGTCCCAGCTTTTCAAAGGTGAAATTCTACAGAATTTGTGAAGACCTTCTGCTTCTGTTCGCTAGTGATGTTTTGCATTTTCTTACAAGTGTGCAGTGCCTGTACAATTTGCTCAGTGGTAAAAGGAATTCTGGAAGGGTAGCTTTTCCACCACGGGATATCTTTCTGGGAAATTCCCTGGGACTGGAGGAAGAGCAGGGACAGGAGGAAGAAGTGCACATTGCTGCATACACGAGTCCCCACAATCTCATGGTTTCGAACCAAGGTAACATAGCTGCTCAGGGAAGCAGTGCATCAGAAAGCTGTGCTTCTCTGTCACTTCTATGAGCATGGAAATTAGCACAGGCCCCATTTTCAGTGCCTGGGGCTCCTTCCAGTCCGCCAGAGCTTAATGGCAAAGTCTGCCAGTCTTCACTTCACGTTTTCATTAAGCAGGTGGCTAATGCCATGTTTTAAGTCTTTCCTTATGGATAACTGGAAACAGCAGGATAAGAGCTGGGACACACTCCAAGTCTAGAGTCTCACTGACTGGATCCACAGCACCCTGCAAGGTACTTCAGAAGACCCCTGATTTCCTGGCCAATATTTATCCCTCAATCATGGAACATAGAACAGTACAGCACAGAACAGGCCCTTCAGCCCTCGATGTTGTGCCGAGCAATGATCACCCTACTCAAACCCACGTATCCACCCTATACCCGTAACCCAACAACTCCCCCCCTTAACCTTTTTATTCGGACACTACAGGCAATTTAGCATGGCCAATCCACCTAACCCGCACATCTTTGGACTGTGGGAGGAAACCGGAGCACCCGGAGGAAACCCACGCACACACGGGGAGGACGTGCAGACTCCACACAGACAGTGACCCAGCCGGGAATCGAACCTGGGACCCTGGAGCTGTGAAGCATTTATGCTAACCACCATGCTACCGTGCTGCCTCAACGTGATAAACACAGATTGGTTATTGTCACATTGCTGATGTGGGAGCTAGCTGTGTGCAAATTGGCTGCTATGGTTTATACATTACAACAGGGACTAAATTACTTCACTGACAAGCCTTTTGGCACATCCTGATGCACTGTATAAATGAAAGGCACTGTATAAATGGAAGTCTTTCTTATCAAAATGCCTTTTGAAAACCCGTCTACACCATTTCTTCATCAATTCATTAGGGCGGCACAGTGGTTAGCACTGCTGCCTCACAGCGCCAGGCAGCCAGGTACAATTTGGCCTTGGGTCACTGTCTGTTTGGAGCTTGTACTTCTCCCCCTGACTACGTGGGTTTCCTCCGGGTGCTTCGGTTTCCTCCCTCAGTCCAAAGACGTGTAGGTTAGGTGGATTGACCATGATAAATTGCCCCTGAGAATCCAGGGAGGTGCGGGTTAGCTTATGGAGTTGCAGGGGTAGGGGGGAATGGGCATGGGCAGAGTGCTCATACGAAGGGTCGATGCACACTGGGTGGGCCAAATGGCCTCCTTCTGCACTGCAGGGATACTATGAATCCATTTTGCTATTTTCTCATATCATTATATTAAGATTTTTTGATATGATTTTGCTTTTATGAATCAATGCATACTGTCCTGAATTAACCCATATCTAGAAGAGCAATAATTTTCCCCATATCAAGGCCTCTAGAATCTTGCCCTCTAAATGCTGTTAAACTGACTCGTCTATAATAAACCTTATTTTGTCATTTGCAGTTAATTATTACCCTGTGTGAATCACTGTAAATTATGCATAATAGATACTAAGTCTTTATTGAAGTATAAAAAAAAGATAATGCAAGCTTATAGCAGCCAGAAAATCATATTTTTTTGTTTGATTAAACTTAAGTACAGCTCTGGCAAAGCTTCCAGACATGAGAGATCCTATTAGGTATGTGAAAGATTCTTGATAGAAGATCCTTCACAGACAGGCTGCCCCAACGCTCCTGTGTGGAATTTCAGAGCAGGATAATGAAAGGAAAAGGCAAATGTGACAGAAATATTTCTAACTGCGCTGAATCAAAACACGGGACCTTGTGAACTCTCGATAGGCGCGACTGGAACCAGGGCCTGCTTAACTTTTTTAAATTGTGTGGTTTGGATGCTAAGTTGAATTGTGCGGCCAAATGTGCTTTTAATTGCAGGTGGGGAACGTAACAACATGTCATTGCTAATTCTGAATTATCTTAAAACAGACAAGCGGAACCGAGCTGGAGGCCGATAAATTATTCATGTAATAAGGTTTAACAAGAAATAATGATGGCGGGTTATTAATAAGAACCTGGAGCAACAGTTGCATTTTTAAAATGTGACATTGAAGAGTCATTAGCTGCTCTCTGATGTGTCATTTTCAAAACGAGATTACAAAATAAAAAATCTTTCATATTAATAACTGTGTTTAAGTCTTGCCAATGGTAGCTCACTGAATTTAAATTCAATTAACGAACCTGGAATAAAATGCTGGTCTCATCAATAATGGTCATGGTACATCTGGATTGCTATAAAAATATATCTCGTTCAATAATACACTTTGGTGGGAGGAAATCTGCCACCTTTACCTGGCCTGGCCTACATACATGTAATTCCACTTTAACGGCAGCACAGTAGCACAGTGGTTAGCACAGTTGCTTCACAGCTCCTGGGTCCCAGGTTCGTATCCCGGCTTGGGTCACTGTCTGTGTGGAGTCTGCACGTTCTCCCTGTGTCTGCGGGGTTTCCTCCGGGTGCTCCGGTTTTCTCTCACAGTCCAAAAATGTGCAGGTTAGGTGGATTGGCCATGCTAAATTGCCCTGAGTGTCCAAAAAAGATTTGGTGGGGTGACTGGGCTACGGGGATAGGGTGGAGGCGTGGGCTTGGGTGGGGTGCTCTTTCCAAGGGCCGGTGCAGCCTCGATGGACCGAATGGAATCCTTCTGCACTGTAAATTCTATGATTTCTATGATTCCATGATGAGAGGGTTGACCCTCAACTACACCAACATGGCACAACAGGGAAAAAAGGTCTGAGGGTCCACGTTCCAACGTATCAAGAGCAATTAGGGTTGGGAAAAGAAGTTTGGCATTGCTCACAACTCAAAAATGAACGCAAAAGCTTTTAAACCCTGGGCCTGGCTTCACCTAAGCTTGATAGGCTGAAAATTACAATTCATATTAGTGCTCAAACATTTGACATGCTAGTGTGAAGTAACTTAAGAACAGAGGAACATCTTTGAGAAATTAGAACAATAGTTTCAAAAGTGACAAGGGGGGTTTTCCATTAATGTTTCAGCGTATAACAGCCAGGCTCCCATCTTGATCGAAAATAAGCAAAATACTGTGGATGCGGGAATCTGAAATAAGAACAGAGGATGTTGGAAAAACTCAGCAGGTCCAGCAGCATCTGTAAGGAGAGAAAGCAGAGTTAACGTTTTCAATCCGCTTGGCTCTTCAAACTCCTCTGCTGAAGAGCCAGATGGTCTTGAAATGTTAACTCGTGTTTTCTCTCCTTCCAGTTGCTGCCAGACCTGCTGAGCATTGCCAACATCCTCTGTTCTTGTCCCATCTTGATCTCCCTGGTCTTTTCCTCATTGACTCTTGTTGGATGTCTTGACCGTTTGCGTTAGATTTTCAATTTTAAAAACCCTTTAATTTCAACAGTTGTCCTCTCATTAAATATTGGTGTGGTATTGTGCTAGGGTGCTCGTATGCGTGGCACAGCGGCTTGCACTGCTACCTCACAGCACCAGGGACCCGGGTTCGATTCCAACCTTGGGTAACTGTCTATGTGGAGTTTGCACTTTCTCCCTGTGTGTGTGGGTTTCTTTCTTGTGCTCCAGTTTCATTTCACAGTGCAAAGGTATGCGGGTTAGGTGGATTTGCCATGATAAAATTTCTCCTTTGCGTCCAGGGATGTGTACATTAGGTGGGGTTACGGGTATAGGGCGGGGAAGTGGGGTTGGGTGCTCCTTCAGAGGGCCGGTGTGGACCTGATGGGCCAAATGGCCTTCTTCTGAACTGTAGATGGTCTATGTATAGATTTTCTTATTGATTATTGTCTAAGCCTGCTCTGCCAGATTGAACTGTGTACCTCAGCTGTGTGACAATAATACATGGTTTGGCCACTATAAATTCCCAATGCTTATAACCATTTTGACAACTTGCAGTAAAGAATTGCACTTAAAATAAAGACCATACGGCCAACCGTTTCTTCTACAACTTTCACCAATTAGAGAATGAATGAATAAAAATTCTTGGCACAAAGATGTGCAGATTAGGTGGATTGGCCATGTTAAATTGCCATTTAGTGGCCAAAGGTTAGGTGGGATTACAGGTTGCAGGGGAGTGGGCCTAGGAGGGTGCTCTTTCAGAGGGGCGGAGCAGATTCGATGGGCCGAATGGCCTCCTTTTGTACTGTAGAGATTCTGTGATTCTATGATTTGGGAGAAGTCTTTCATGGTAATGTTAGAATGATGAGTTATGAAGTTTGAATGATGGTTTATTTTGGTAGCGTTTATCATTTCAGAAGAGAAATCCTATTCCGTAAGAGTCCAATAGTTGTGAAACAAGTTCACATTAATAAAAGCACAGTGTATTATATTTAATCGTGTCAGTGCCACATAGGAGGCAAAACCCAGATTTGAGTTTTCCTTTGCTCAGATGCCTGGTGAGTCACACTAAGTCACGCCAAACATGGGTAAGAGGGAGAAATTAAAGGGAAGCATTCTATCTGTTCAGCATGTTGTGTCCTTGGCGAGCTTTGTTCTCACTGCTTGAAGTGTTATGAGCCTCTGAGCACTCTGCACCTGCCCAATTCAGGCCTCTTGTGAATCACCAGTTTTCACTGTTTCACCATTGGCGGCTATACTTTCAGCTGCCTACGTCCTTCCTAAGCCTCTCAAGCCACTCCCACTCTCACATTCTCGCCTTTAAAACCACTCCTTAGACCTACTTCTTTGACCAAGCTTTTCGGCACCTGTCCTAATATTTCCATTTGTGGCTCAGTATATATAACCTTGTTTGATAACTTCCCTGTGAAGTGCCTTGGGCCATTTTACTGTGTGAAAGGTCCTGGAAGCTGTTATTGTTGTATTCCTTCTTAGGCAGTCCTTCGGGGTCTGAATCCACCCCAGTTCAATGGGCTCTGAGATGGCTGATACGTCTATAAAGCCACACGTGGGGGCAGGTGTTGCTTGAAAGCCAAGACAGATGTGGTTTTCAGAAGTTTGAACCTTTTTCCCGATACCTTAACATCACCGCCCTCTGCTCCTAATGAAGTCTTTCGATGTATTCAGTGCCTTCCCAAATAATCCCTTTGGTCGGTCACGGGCAAAGGAGACTCCTGAGTTGGCAGGGATTCTTGACTTCTTCAGGGATGGTTTGAGGACATCCCTAAAGCGTTTCCGTTGTCCTCCTTGGAGTCTCCTGCTAAGGCCGAGTTCTGAATAGACCATCTGCTTCTGGAGTCTGATGCCAGACATACGAGTGACATACCTTGCCAGACTGAGCTGGTTTTGAGTCATTAGTGCCACAATGTCGGGCATGTTGGCTTGGGAAAGGATTCTGCCACTTGACTGCCTTTTCTGCCACTGGATTTTGAGGATCTTTCAAAGGCCCTGCTGTCAGTGCTTCAGTAGTCCTCTGAGATGCCTGATGTAGGTTGTCCAAGTCTCTGAAGCATACAGGAATATAGGAACCACTGTTGCCTGGTAAACCATGACCTTGGTCTTGGGTTTGAGATCCTAGTACTCAGAGAACATTTTCCCAGCCCGTTGAAGGCTCAGCAGACTCATTGAGGTAATAAAGAATTTTGTCATATTGCTCTGCCTTCCTCAAAAGGAAATGATCAAAATACAAAAAATGGTCCACATTTTGCAGGATCTCACAATTGATCTTAATCAATGGAGGGAGGTGTTGTGCTGTGGCCGTTGATGGGAAGAAGACAGTATTTTTCCACGTATTTATTGAAAGCCGCATTTTTCTCACATTTTCAGAGAAGGATTAGGGATCTCACTGCTGTCGACCACAGGGTAGATCATTGCAAGGATCCTCTTCAATAGTGTCCTCTCAATGGACAGAGAGCTCCGTCCAGAGTCGCAGCGCAGGTTTCACTCTTCACGAGGCACCGCAGACATGATTGTCTTTGAGTGAAAAATGCATGGAACAACACCAACCACTGGATATGGCTTTTTTCAACATCAGGAAAGTCTTTCACTCTGCTGCGATGGCTTATGAAGGGGCTGGTTTAGCACACTGGGCTAAATTGCTGGCTTTTAAAGCAGACCAAGCAGGCCAGCTGCACGGTTCAATTCCCGTACCAGCCTCCCCGAACAGGCGCCGGAATGTGGCGACTAGGGGCTTTTCACAGTAACTTCATTGAAGCCTACTCGTGACAATAAGCGATTTTCATTTCATTTCATGAAGGATTCTGTTTAAATTTGGCTGCCCTCAGAAATTAGTCATTATCCTCCGCCTACTCCACAATGATATGGAACCACTGCAGACCCTAAGGCAATGAAGACTGGGGTTAAACAAGGTTGTGTCCCTTCAACAACCGTTCTCTCCATCATCCTCATCACTATGTGCATCTCACCTCCATCAAATCACCTACAGGCACGGAGTTTAATTCCAGAATAGACGGGAAACTGTTCAACTTAATGCTGCCTTCAATCTAAAACCAAAACCATTCCAACCTCAGTCACTCAGCTTCAATATGCAGATTATGCTTGTGTGTGTGTGTGTCGATGATTTGATTAAGCTGCGGGATGTTAATAGAGTCAGCTTGTCTGTGAGGTGAGAGATAAAAAGGGTAAAGGTGCTCGAAGCATGTATTTATAATGATAAGCTATGGTGAAGGTGGATTTCCAAGTAACTAGGTTGGGTTTTTAAATATTTGCAATAGGAGATAGATATGGACTTGGCTTTTCATCAGTTGGGTGGATTTCCAAGTAACTAGGTTGTGTGTTTAAATATTTGCAATAAGAGATAGATAGGGTCTTGGCTTTTCATCTATTGAATTTTAAAGGGGAGTTTAAGGGACTTTCACAACTTACAAAAGTTTCAGAAGTAGCTAGAGAAAGCCACTACATTTTATTTGACCCAGATGTTGAGGCAATAGGAAAACATGAAATCTTTATATTTTGGAAAAGCTATGTTCCAAGAGGTGCTAAGGATAATGGAAGCAGAGATGAAAGGAACCAAAGGATATTTAAGGAAGGATGTTGAGCTGAGTTGTGTTGGCTGTGCGGGGGAGACATCTTGGGACGAATTGTGTGCTGAGATATGGCGCAAAATCTGAAGCAGTCATCCAGAAACCAGAAAAATCTGTGTTCCTGAAAGCAGTTTTGTTGATAAGTTTTCCTGGATTTCCACAGCAGAGTGGAAGTGGGTGAGAAGTTGTGTGGCATATGTTTACAAAAGTGGCTGTGGTTTTGCCTGAGGTGGATCCTGGATTTTTTAAATAAAAATTCTATGAAGGAGTGTTGCCAAGAAGGTGTTTAGTTGTGTGTTCTGACTAAGTGGATTATTTTGGGGGCTTTTAGTAAAGCTGTTTTATCTGTGTAACTTTAATTATGTGTGCTTAAGTTTTCTTCTCTTCTTGTTAATAAATCTTTTAATGTTTAATGTCCCAAAAGTATTACTGGAATTCTGAATTACATGCTTCTGGGATCAGTAGATTTCTTCTCAATTCTCAGAATACAGAAAAATGGTTATAATCAGTAAGACAAGTTCCCCTGAGCAAGTAATATCTACTGGGGTCATAACATTCTGTTAATAAAGGAAGAGATCAGGAGAGCAGTGAGAAACCTTGCCCACACATGCCACCTGTTATAACCCCCCCCCCATACCTGGCTAGCCAACACCTCACAATGTGATTTTCGTATCCCCTTGGGTAAGACAGGACATAACAGGAGGGAACATGAAAAGATGGGTGGGGGCATGCCCAAGATATGTACCCTCACCCCCTTTGTGGAGAGGGCCATGGAAGTTGCGGGCGAGGTCAAGGGGCGAGCAGTAGCAGATATTAAAGCAACTTTATCCTGATGTCCCATCTCGAGTGAGTCTCTCATCATGGGCGGCATGGTAGCACAGTGGTTAGCACTGCTGCTTCACAGCTCCAGGGTCCCAGGTTTGATTCCCAGCTTGGGTCACTGTCTGTGTGGAGTCTGCGCATTCTCCCCGTGTGTGCGTGGGTTTCCTCCTGCTGCTCCGGTTTCCTCCCACAGTCCAAAGATGTGCAGGTCAGGTGGATTGGCCATTTTTCTTAGTGTCCAAAACGGTTAGGTGGGGTTACTGGGTTACGGGGATAGGGTGGAGGTGTGGGCTTGGGTATGGTTCTCTTTCCAAGGGCTGGTGCAGACTCGATGGGCCAAATGGCCTTCTTCTGCACTGTAGATTTTATGATTCCAGATCTCCCACAGCCTTGTTCTTCCCAAAAGCTGGCCCCATGTCCTTTGACTTCCAGGATATCCACCACATGAGGCCAGGTTTCATGGACCTAAAACCTGTCCAATCCCTCAGATGACCCCGGAGTCGGCCTCCAGGGAGGACACCAACGTCTCGACGCTGTTTTCACCAGCACCTTCCACTAGTGCAGAGACACTCAGCTCCATGGGTCATGTTAGCTTCTGGGGTACCTTCTGATGAGCCCCACACAACTGCAGTAGCGCATCAGGTGGAGGCAGGAACTTCCAGTGAGCAACCAGTCGAAGGCCTGCTTGATCCCAGAGAACAGCTGCCCCCTAAGCCAGATGTCAGGCTTCCGGTAAAGGTTATTCCATCACTGGTGCAGATGCAAACTCAGAGCCAGATTTTACAGGAAGGGTTGTCAGCAACATTCCAGTGCTTGCGAGTCTAACTGGATAAGGCCTTCAGGCACAGCAGATGGTGCCGGCACTGCGTGGTACCCAAGCCAACACTGCAAGGGTGGTATCTGCAGTGGAGAGCCATGTGTGAGGTCGTCCAAGGCTTGGGTCACACTGTGCTGTCTATGGCTGAGGTGCAGGGCAGGAGGGCCCAGTCGTACATAGTCGCAAAGGGCATCAAGAACATTGGCTGTACATTGTTGCACAGAGAGGCATGTCTGAAACACTGCACCGTTGGACCTGACCCACTCGCTGAGGGACATGTTCCTTCCATAGGGCACCATGGCTGAGGGCATCGACAACATGGCTCAGACAATGGCAAGCCTCCAGGATTGGTAATGCCAGGTGATGTTGTGGCCTTTGGAGCTCACTGTCATTGCCCCTCCATCCCATGGAGTAGCCCTGGGGTCAGTGAGTAGCCTGATGGAGGAGGAAGCAATGGAGCCCATCCCGGGGTCTTCCACAAGGGAGGCACTGGAAGTCTCCAGCCCTTCTGAATTACCCCCTCCTGACACTGATGCAACTCCTGGGCAGCAGGCAAAGCAGGCTGACATGTCACCACCTGTCAGTCGGGCCCTTCAGGTCAAGGCCCTCCAGAGGATGCCTGCCAAGGCCATCACAGGTCAGAGGGCATGAAGAGCTGCAGGCCACCTCCACTTCTGATGTGCATTCCTGCTAAAAGGAGCGCGAGGCTACGTAAGTGTAGGAAGATACACGATCACTAAGTTTGCATGGGTATAGATGCACAGAATTAGTTGGGAGAAAGGGATACATGTAAACCACACTATTAAACAGATTTGCACTCCCACTCTGAGCTGGCTCTCTGGTCTCACCACTTTCCCACGGAGAGGTGGGGGGGGCGGGGTTGGGGTGGGGTGGGATGGGGTTATGCTGAGGCTGGGTAGGGGGGAGGTGGAGTGGGGGGGGTATCCACATCGTACCTCTGATCGTCCCACAGGCCTTCCTGCCTCACCCGGAAGGGCCAGGCCATCAGAGCATCAGTGTGAGACACCCTGGTATGACACCATCCCCCGCTCACACTCCCATGACACAATCCCCCTCCACCCCCCACCACCAAAGAAACAATGCGGCCTAGAGATAGGTGCCCTCATCGCGCGCAATCAGGGATCAGCCAGGCCGTCAGTGGCATCAGGAAGTCAGGAGTCAGACTTTCTCAAATAATGAAGAGTACCAGGGCTCACCTCACAGCGTGTCATCATCATCCTCCGTCCCACAAAAGAGAGCGGCAAACACTGCCAGCACAGACCCATCACCCTGGTGTGATGTTAAGATGACCCTTGGATCATCGCATTGAGGGAGAAAAGATTGAAGGGAAGGTGGTGGGAACAAGGCTGATGAGTAAGGGAGATTAAAGGGTAATAGGAAGACATGGTCGGAGGACAAACAAGATGATGGTGATGGAACTGCCACACTATGGGCCTCATAGTCGGCGAGTCTGGACTCAGTGGGGTTATCCCTGGTGCGATGGTCCTGTAGGACACTAGCCACAGCCTGTTGAATCTGTCTTCCTCGGGATCCTCCAGGACAACCCTCATCGTCCTCCTCATCCATCAAGTCTCATGTTCCTCCTCCTACTCAATCATGTCGCCCCGCTACAACATCAAGCTGTGCAGCACCCAGCAGGTCAGCCCGATCAGCGAGGCCCTCTGGGGGCTATATTGTAAAGCTCCACCAGAGTGGTCCAGACAGTGAAACCGTATCTTGCATTGCTCAATGACGCTCCTTGTTGCTGAGTGAGCATCATTGTACCAGTTCTCCGCTTCTGCCTGGGCCTCCGCACGCACGTCATTAACTATGACCTCTGCAGGTAGGTCTTGTCACCCACAAGGCAACTCTTCATCCGAGGGAGCACCTTGAATGCGCCGGAAACCTCAAAAGGCGGCAGGATGAACGCGTCGTACACACTGCCTGGATAGTGTGCACATACGTGCATGATGTGCAGTTGGTGATCGCATGCCAATTGCGCTTTCATGGAATGGTACCCCTTCCTGTCAATGAAGGGCATCCTCTGTCATGCCAGTGCTCGTAGGGCGACCCGCATGTCATCGATTGCCCTCTTGACCTGAAGCATTTCAGCCATGGCAGTGAATTCCACAGCCTGGGCATCCTGGCGGGCCTGGTGTAGTGAAACGGTGATGTAGGGCAGCACAGTGACGCAGTGGTCAGCCCTGCTGCCTCACGGTGCCGAGGTCCCAGGTTCAATCCCGGCTCTGGGTCACTGTCCGTGTGGAGTTTGAACATTCCCCCCGTGTTTGCGTGGGTCTCGCCCCCACAACCCAAAGATGTGCAGGGGAGGTGGATTGGCCACGCTAAATTGCCCCTTAATTTGAAAAAATGAATTGTCTAAATTTATTTCTTTTTAAATAAAAAGGTGATGTAGTCCGTTGTCGGGCGCATAGGGCATGCATGACATCGTGGATACACCTGTGCGAGCATGTTTGGGATATTGCTTGAGCCCTGGAATGAACCAGAGGCACAAATGTTTAAGGCAGCCATTAGCCTGACGGCCACCGGGAGCAATCTCCTCCTCCACCTCTTGGGGCGAGGCCTGTGAGAACCTGGCACAAGTGCCGCAAGATCTCCTTGTGAAGTTGGAATCTTCGTCGGCACATGGTATCCGCCATCTCATTGAAGGACAAATGCCTTTTGTAGCGTGGCCTTCGTTCCCACTTATTGACCTGTTGGGGAGCCGGCACTTCAGCCTCATCGGCAGGCCCCCCCCCCCCCCCCCCCCCCCCCGGGTCGGATTTTACCGAGATTTGTTAAAATGTGAAACTTCTGCCACAAGGAATATTTGAGGTGATTAGTTCAGCTGCACTTAAAAGAGAGCTAGATAAGAACATGAGGAGGAAAGGAATAGAAGCGTGTTACAGGATCGTAGAACTGTTACAGTGCAGAAGGAGGCCAATCGGCCCATCGTGTCTGTAACATCTCTCCGAATGAGCATTGCGGCTTAAAATTATATTGATAGGATGAGAGAAAATAAATAGAATGGGGGGGGGGGGGGCGCAAGCCTAGCGCAAGCCCTGATGCAGATCGGTAAAGCAGAATAGCTTGCTTCTGAGCTGAATATTCTATGTAAGTCCAAGTAACGCTATAAAAAACATTTTAATAGAATTGGAATAAAGCAGGGATAAAGAGAAAAAAAAAAAATCACGTGAGAGGTACTGTGGAATGAGCCGTAACCTGCTTAAAACAATATCTGGGGAGGCTGCATTGCAAAAGGAACAAAAAAAACCCTTTGCATTTCAAGTTAATATTTAATATTAATAATTTGAGTATTAGATTTGAGCATGATGATAAATGGTAATAGTGTAATGACATGAAGGTTGCTTCAATGGATCTTTAGATGCTGCGAATACTAGGGTTTCTTAGCCAGAGGACTGTTCATCAAAGTCTGCCAGAGTTATTTTGCAGTCAACATCTGCCAGATCACAAGAAATAACTTGCCCCCTCGTCGATATCAGGCTGCGAAATGATTAATGAAGCAGCCCATGTAAACATTTTGAACTATAATGTAAAGATGTACAGTTAATGATTACACACATCTTGTCGTGGTTTTGCAGTCGCTGATATTCTGTTTAATTTCAGCGAAATTTTAAAAAAGTGTTTCAGTCGTTCATGGGATGTGGGCGTCGCTGGCTGGCCCAGCGTTGGTTGCCCCTCCCGAATGGCCCTTGAACAGAGTGGCTTGCGAGGCCATTTCAGTGGGGGGGGGGGGGGGGGGGGCAGTTAAGAACCAACCACATCGGAGTGTGGGTCTGGAGTCACATGGATGCCAGACCAGGTAAGGATGGTAGATTTCCTTCCCTGAAGGACATTAGGCTTAAAGGAAACTACAAAATATACCTATGCATGAGGTAAAAGAACCGTGCAAATACAGTGGAGTGAGGATACCTCTGCAAGTGTCTGCAGAGGCTTCCATTTAATGCTTGCGTAATTGATTTTAATTATGCGTCTTCTTTAGCCTTCAATTATTGCGCATCACAGTCTTCATTTCGATTAAGTCTGAATTAAATTAGTCTCAAATGTAAAGCTGTACACCGAATGCTAATCTTTCTCACGTAACGGAACTGGCGAGCTGATTAAGTACAGTTTGTGCAAGTTGTTTTCTTTTCCAACTGTCTAACAGCGTTGTTCCCACCAGATGATCTGTCGTGAGCGGGTAGGAAATCCTGATCAATGCACATCATTCAGTGAAAGAATGACAACGGACACCACATCCATGCTCTACAAGCATCCACCTGTACTGATGGTGTCTTTTTAAAGGTAGTTCAGTTTACCCCGGCTCCTTCGCTTTCCTCTTCTTAATGGCAGGTGATGATTCAGAGGCCTTCACCTGCTTGCAGGCGCTTTCATCTTTCTTCAGACAGAGTAGGTGTGGATTTGGTGGTTTATTATATAAGCAAATGAGGAACCTTTTGCCAGAAAAGTGTCTGGCTCCCTCGTGTCTCTGGGCCTCTTTTACAGAGAGTTTGAATATGTCTGGAGAGTTCACTGTGGTTTCGATGACTGACAACCCCCACCCCAACCGCCGCCAAACACGTTTTAAAAAATATACACGGGGAAAACTTGTATTTATGTAAAGCCTTACATCCCTCAGAAACGGCTCTAAGCTCTTTGAGAAGACTTGCATGTATACAGTGCTGTTCACAAGTACAAGCACGGTTTCTGAAAGGTAGTCACGGCTGTTGTGTAGGAAATGCACAGCAAGCTCCCACAAACAGCATTGCGATAATGATCAACTATTTTTGTGATGTTATTGAGGGATAAATATTTGGCCAGGGGATTAGGGGATAAGTCACCCGCTCTTTTTCAAAATAGTGCCAGAGGATCTTTTATTTGAAAACGAAAATCATTTATTGTCACGAGTCGGCTTCAATGAAGCTACTGTGAAAAGCCCCTAGTCGCCACATTCCGGCGCCTCTCTGGGGAGGCTGGTGGGGGAATCGAACCGTGCTGCTGGCCTGCTTGGTCTGCTTTAAAAGCCAGCGATTTAGCTCAGTGAGCTAAACCAGCCCCAGGCCTTGGTTTAACATCTCATCTGTAAAAGGAGACCTCAGACAGTGCCGTACTCCTTCGGCCCTGGAGTGTCAGCCTTTAAGTACATTTGGCTAAAGCAGTTTCCACTTGAGCCCTGACCGCTAGGCCCAACATTTCCGCTAAATTTTGCCCCTTTGAAGTGTCTTGTGACATGTTTGCTGCATCAAAGGTGCTATATAAATGCAACCTGTTGCCGAGTAGGTCGCCTTTCACTCACTGCTAATGACACTCTGCATCTGCTGTGAGGAGTTACAGAAAGGTGGCGACTTTGGGCGGGATCTTTTCCTGTTCCCACAGTCGGCGGCTTGAAGGTGGGACTGGGAAGAAATTCTGAAATGAGGGCAGAAGCATTCCCACCTCCTGGTGATCCTGCCGGGAGGGAATCTTCACTGGCAAAGGCAGCAGTGGGTAGCTAATGCAAACAAATAAGCAGCTAAATATGGAGAGGCCACAGGCATTGTCATGGTAGCAGAAGGGGCTCCCTGCTGAGGCCAAAGCCCAGGAGGGGCCTGAAGTTGGAGGCCACCTGGAGCTCTCTCCCCTCCATCGGCAGCACCCGTCTCTGCCGGTACCTTGCTGACGGAGCCCATATGATCTCAGTTGTCCCTTGTTGGTGATGATCTATTATTGTGGGTCAGTGTGAGTCACATTGCACTGCCTTAGTAGTTTTGTCACCCTAACCAAACGCCGTTGCAGATTTGATAGCTCCAGGTAAGGCAGTAACTGAAGTTTGAGAGAGAAAGGCGTCTTGTAAATGATCCGAAAGAGCCCACAGGGAATAGTTTCCTGTGGTTGATTTTTTTTTTAGAAGCTATGTACAGCTGGATAAATGTCAGTAAGAAACGAATTCAGTGACGACTGTTATTTCATTTTGGCAATAAATTCAGTTTCCCCTATCAATAGATCCTTACATTATTGGAATGTGTGTGATGTCACCCTTACATACACCATGGCAACGCACAAGGTAAATCTCATTGTAATGTGGTGAAAATAATTAGAACTGCACTTACTTGTTGCAGCTTATGTAATATTAACCTATTCAACCTGTATCTCACTCCCATCCACCTACTCGATATCTGCGTTAAATACAGTAACCGCCTTATTCGCTGGTAATCACTTGTTGGCAAATATGTAGCCCCATTATTATTCCTTTATCATGAACAGTGATCAGTAATGTGAAATTATATTCTTGCAATAAAGGATGTACAACTGTTAACCTGTGAAGAAAACACCAGAATTACAATAAAACTTAATACGCACCGCTCACAATATAGTGCATCAATAAAAATTGATACCCTGCAGATGTGCTCATAGCCCTTCCAAGGAATTGTCCAATATTGTCATTATATGTCATCCTATTGTTACTATTATTTTCACATTCTATTTGAATAATATTTCACACTTGCTATGACACAGGCATGAAAATATCATTTGTTCCCCTCACCACAACTGCATTCTGCGTGAACTACAGCGCTGTCATCAAAGGGACTTTACAAACAGCCCGTGGGGAAAGACGTTCCCAACATGGTAGGACGTGACTATCTGTAATTACAATACAGAGTGTAACCTACTGCAGAAGTAAGAAGCCTATCATTTGACAATGACCTAGTGCTAAATTATTGAATGAGATTGATCAGCGCATTGACTTTAAAACTTGAGACTTATGAGAAAGGGCAGCGCGGTTGCACAGTGGTTAGCACTGTAGCTTCACAGCACCAGGGTCTTGGGTTTGATTCCGGCTTGGGTCACTGTCTGTGCAGAATCTACACATTCTCCCCGTGTCTGCGTGGGTTTCCTCCGGGTGCTCCGGTTTCCTCCCACAAGTCCCAAAAGACATGATGTTAGGTAATTCGAACATTCTGAATTCTCCCTCCATGTACACGAACAGGCGCCAGAATGTGGCGACTAGGGGCTTTTCACAGTAACTTCATTGCAGTGTTAATGTAAGCCTACTTGTAACAATAAAGGTTATTATTATTATTAAAGAGTATGGGAGTGGAACTAATTGGATAATTCTTTCAGAGTCACCACTTCATGATGTACCAAATGATCTTGGTCTGTGCCATCTCATTATATAATTTGAAGCCCAATGCTTGTGAAGAAGTTCTTTTTGGCATCACCCCTGCGGAACCTAGTTCGAATTCTTAAGATTATGCTCGCTTTGTTCCATACTGTCAGGATGCACTTTCGGAGACTTCATTAATAAACAGAAAAATTATTTATTAATTAAGAATTGTACAGCAGCCACATGGCTGTAACTAGCTCCCTACATGTCTCTTGCCTGAGGGAGCTCCACCCCCTGGGGTCATTCCTCATTCTAAGTCCCTATTGGACACTCAGGCCATGTGACCCATAATCTGCTGTGTTGCCCTTAAAGGGAGTATCACCACATTCCTCCCGCTTTAACTCCATTATACAATCTTCAATAACTAAGTTACTCAATCCTAAATTGTGACTAAACACGGGCGCGTTCTCCGCTCCCCACACTGAGTGGGAGAATCGCGGGAGGCCCCCCCGACAAATTTCACGCCCCCCTGGCTCCCCCCGCGATTCTCCCCCCCGCCCCGCTCGGAAGAATCGCTGCTCGCCGTTATTCACTGCGAACGGCAATTCTCCGACCCCGATGGGCCGAGCGGCCGGCTGTTCACGACTGTTTCAGAACGGCAGCAAACACACCTGGTCGCTGCCGTCGTGAAACGGGCGCCAGATGCCCGTTTGGGGCTTTGAGGGGGCCGTTTGGGGCAAGAACACCATGACTGTACTCGGGAGGGGACAGGCCCGCGATTGGTGTCCACCGATCGTCAGGCCGGCGTCCAAATCGGACGCACTATTTCCCCTCCGCCGCCCCGCAAGATCAAGCCGCCACGTTTTGTGGGGCGGCTGTGGGGAAAGACGGCCACCGCGCATGCGCGGGTTCGTGCCGTCAGTGTCGTGACGTCAGCCGCGCATGCGCGGGTTGGAGCCGGCCAACCTGCGCATGCGCGGCTGACATCATTAGGCGCGCCGGTCGCGTCATTCTCGGCGCGCCGGGAGGGGAGAATAGGGGTCGAGGAGCGGCCTCCGAGACCATCGTGAAACTCGGCCGAGTTCATGACGGCCCTCCCGATTTTTCCCGGGAGCGGAGAATTCCGCATATATGTGAGTTGGACAATTGTAACTCGAGGACGCGATTCAACGGTACCGTTTCTAAGTGTCATTTTGCACGTGTTTGGCATGGTGTTTCGCAATGGCTGCATTGGTGAGATGGCGGCCTATATTCAATGGCACTTGGTGTCGAAAATGAGCCCCCACGAGCTTCTCTCCATTTCTGGCTGTATTGTTGTCTGATTCAGCTGACTCGCACCACAGCTTCTTGCCGCTGCTTTTAAACGCTCGCTCCACTCCCAGTCAACAAACCACAGCATGGCAGCGCGCAGCCTTGCTCCTCGCTTTGGGGATGCCAACCTGCCAGACTTCACGAGGCTGAAGATGAGAGATGGACTATCTTGTTCCTCCGCAGTGGTCAGAGGTCCAGAAGCAGGGTCAACAGTACCGCCTGGGTGGCAGTGGCAGCGGAAGCATGGCCAGGAGGACCGCCATCCAATCTCAGAAGAAGATCAATGACCTCCACCACACTTCAAGGCAACGTTACCACCTCTCTCCTGGCACCAGTTCTGACAGCAACCCCTCAAATCCCCAATGCCACCCACCCCGCTGCCCCACTGATCACTCGCTGACTCCTTGCATTTTCCCCACATACGACCTTCATGCTTGTTCCTCAGAACCCCTGCCACCCACCAGCACAACCCCTTGATGTCCAGGTGCAGTGCCCACATATGCCACCTGCTATCCTGACCCATCAAGCATACGTCTTGCAATGACCTCTCTTTGTCCCCGCAGGAGAAGAGAACCCATAATAAGCGGGAAAGAGCCAAGACGGTGGGGTGGAGTCCCAGAGATCCAATGAGTAATGGGCCCTGGAGATCACGGAGTTGATGGAGGAGAGAGCAGTCTCTGACAGCGAGGTTGGCCTGTGCCACCGAGGTGAAGATCCATTGCCCCTTCACCCAGATGACCTGTCTCAAATGAGTAGTTCAAGTCAGACAAAACGATCGTTCCCTTTTTACTGACAACATTTATATTGTCTTGCAGGATCTCCATCTAATGAGGCTGTGCCATCCTAGTGGACAGGCGTCTGGGGCACAATTTGCCGAGCATCAGACTGTTGCTGATACACATCAGGTGGAAGCTGAAACATCCATGGGAGAGAGCAGTCGGAGGTCTGTTGCCGAGCAGTCATTGCCGAGCCTCTGGACCAGGATCTCCCAGAGCTGATGCAGATGATAGGCCAGAGCTGTGACATTCAGGTGGGGATGTCAGGTACATTCCAGCGACTACATAGCCGATTGGAGGAGTCCCAATGGCACCGAGGCAAACAGTACTAGGGTGGCGATCATCTTGGAAAGCCTGGAGCATGCCGTCTGCATCCTGAGTGGTGGTGCCCAGGGCATGGCTCAGTCTGTGATGATCATGGCTGAGGTCCTTGGCATCATGTCACAGTACGGTATGGCGGCACGGTAGTTAACAGTGGTTAGCACTGTTGCTTCACAGCTCCAGGGTCCCAGGTTCGATTCCTGCTTGGGTCACTGTCTGTGCAGAGTCGGCACGTTCTCCCCGTGTCTCTTTGGGTTTCCTCCGGGTGCTCCGGTTTCCTCCTACAAGTCCCGAAAGACGTGCTTGTTAGGTGGATTGGATATTCTGAATTCTCTCTCCGTGTACCCGAACAGGCGCCAGAGTGTGGCAAGTAGGGGATTTTCACAGTAACTTCATTGCAGTGTTAATATAAGCCTACGTGTGACAATAATAAAGATTATTATTATTATGATGTCCCAGTCACTGAGGGAAGTATCCCAGATGCAGGTGGACATTGCCGAGGCACTCCAGAGCGTGGGCCAGTCACTGAGGAGCATCGCTGAGGGCGTCAACACAATAGTGCAGGCAATGGGGAGCCACCAGGACTGGCACAGCCAAATGACTCAGAGGCCTCTGAAGCTCATTCCAGCTGCCCTTCCATCCCATGGCTTCCCCCTGGCCCCTGGTGCACCGTCAAGGAGGAGAAAGCACTGGTCGCCAACCTGGAGTCTTCCACCAAGGAGACGACGGCGGTCTCTGGTGCTTCCCTTCCTCTAGATATCAGCACATCTCAAGGACAGCAGTAAGTCGGCTTGGGCCCTCCGGCTCCGGGTCCTCTAGAGGACGTCCGTCAAGGGCATCAAGGATTGCAGATAAAGCACAAGGCTGCTCCCACCTCTGATGTGCATCCTGGGGACACACCCAGATGTAGCAGTAGACCACGAAAGATCAAGAAGATTGAGGAGCACTGAGTGGACACAGGGAGGTGGGGGGGGGGGGGGGGGGGGGGTCATTATCTGTACCTGCAGGGAATGGAAATGCCAAATGTTCACTATTGACGCATGTAACACCTGATACATGTGAAGCCATAGTCACATTAATCGTCACAACGGGCCTGTCTGCACCCCCACTCCCTGTTGCCCTCCGCTCCCCCCACCCCCCTCTCCCCTGGGCAGAGTGGTCTCAGAGTCAGACTTTTGCAGAAACTGAGGATCACCAGCCAGAGCTTTCCTCACAGTGAGTTATCATCACCCTCCTGC
Organism: Scyliorhinus canicula; assembly: GCF_902713615.1. Lineage (NCBI taxonomy): Eukaryota > Metazoa > Chordata > Chondrichthyes > Carcharhiniformes > Scyliorhinidae > Scyliorhinus > Scyliorhinus canicula. Next base: position 205,385,669 of record NC_052150.1, read on the forward strand.
TTTGTATAGTCACCCACTGACAGTGCTGACAGAGGCCCATCGCCCTGGAGTGATATTGCACAGACGCTTGGGAGATGGAACAGGGTTGTCAGGTACAGAGCAGTGTTGCGTGGAGGGGCTGGTGCGATTGGGGTGAGGAGGGAAATGGAGGAGGGGGGGGGGGGTTGAGCTGATGGATATAGCCCAACACGTCTTACTGGGGTGGTCCTCGAAAATGCTGGAATTGCCTAGTGTCCCAGGATGTAGCTGTCAAGTATGCCCCCAGGGTAGAGGGTACAGATGTTCATGATACGGAGACGGTGGTCACACACAATGTGAACATTCAGGGGGTGAAACTCCTTATTGTTAATAAAGGGCAGCACTTCCTGATGCCACAGTGTGTACATTAATCCTCCTGGATCAAAAATGTAATAGGAAAGATGAAAGAAAGCGATAATGAGGGAATAAACAGGAAACAAACAGGAGGTATCCTTCCAATAAATAAAGCCTCCCAATAAAAGTGTTTATGTTTAAACACACAAGCCTCAAGATCTCGTCAAAGAGCCATCACCACTGCAACATACAAAAAACCCATATTAGCTACATAATATGGCATGATGTCATAATATAAAACTTTGGTAGTGGATCAAGTTTAATCCCCAGAATTATTGGGCGGGATTCTCCCAACGGGCGGCTAAGTGCCGACGCCGGAGTAAAAACGGGAGGTGGATTGGCGAAGCTAAATTGCCCCTTAATTGGAATTTTTTAATGAATTTCTTTTTAAAAACAAGATGAAATAACTGACAGTGCTGCCTGATGCCTGAACTCGGCATCGCGGGGTCCGCACATGCACAGTTGGGATGGCGCCAACTAGCGCATGCGTAGTGGACTTCTTCCCTTCGGTGGCCCCGCTGCCAAATGGCGCAGGGCTACAGGAGCCGGCACGGAGGAAAGGAGGCCGGGGGGCACAGAGGCTGGCTCAGCCGATCGGTGGGCCCTGATCGCAGGCCAGGCCACTACAGAGGCCCGCCCCCAGGGTCGGACCCCCCTCCCCTCCACCCCCCACCCACCCCCACAGCCCTCCCCCGGGTTCTTCAAGGCCGAGGTTCCGCCGGCTCAGAGGATGTTTGAACGGCGCCGGCGGGACTCGGCTTTTTGATGACGGGCGCTCGGCCCATCCGGGCCGGAGAATTGACGCGCCGGCCCGGAGCCAGAGAGTCGGCGCATACCCCGACCGGCACCGCGTCGACCACGCCGGTGTCAATGGTGCTGAATTGTGTCCCGGCGCCGCGTCGCCCACGCCGGTGTCGATGGTGCCGAATTGCGTCCCGGCGCCGCGCCGATTCTCCGACCCGGCAGGCGGTCGGGGAATTCTGCCCATTGCCTCCAAGACAGGCTCCTGTCGTATCCAATAGGCATGGAGAGACGATCCGCAGTAATTTGTTTTTTCATGTCTTGACAGTTCCTTCACAATCGTGGTCTGTCACACGTGCAGGAATGGTGGTTATAGTCCCCTGTTTCTGGTACTAAGGTCAGGTGATAAAGTTTCTTCTCTTTCCAGTAACTCAATTCAGAATCTTTATCATTCATCATTTTATTATATCGGTGCTGGTGCTTCTCTCTTCATGTTACTATTTCAGCAATCTTGTTCTTCTCTGTTTCTTTCCCTGTCTGAATTGCTGATTCTGCTGTAAATATCAATGTTTTTACCTCTTTAGTTAATTTCTTATTGTCGAGCTTCTTCAAGCTCTTATTCCCACGATTCAATTCTTCACTGGACGTGTCTCATTAATGTCTCCTTCTTTTCAACTTCATTTTGTACATTCTGGCAAAACTTTTTCAGGTTTTCTGTCAGTTATTTCATCTTGTTTTTAAAATAAATGTTCATTAAAAAATTCCAATGAAGGGGCAGTTTAGCGTCGCCTGCACATCCTTGGGTTGTGGGGGTGAGACCCACGCAGGCACGGGGAGAAAGTGCAAACTCCACAGTCACTCGAGGCCAGAATTGAACCCGGGGCCCTGGATCTGTGAGGCAGCAGGGCTAGCCACTGTGCCGCCTCATCTTGTTGTTTGAATGTCTTCTCGAGAATATTTTGCTGATTCGTCTTTATGTTCAATAATTCCTGGTTTCTTTTGAAGTTCTTACTGGATACATGCATTTCACAAATGGAACCTTCTTTTCTACTTGTCTTAACTTCAGCCAAACCCTTTTGGCTTCACTGTTGGTTCGTCTGTCTCTGACAAAGTGATGGTTCGTTTCTATTTTACTCTTCCCTTGTTGCCTTTCTTGTTGCGTCTTTCATTGCCCGACTGGATTCTTTCAGTGCCACCTTCCGAGATCATTCATTTCCTTCCTTCTGGGATCTTCTTTGTCCACTTTCTGGGATCCTCTATTGCCTCCTCTTTCAGGTCTTTGCTGTCTTTGTATATTTTCTGACAATTACCCTCTATCTGGGGTTGGTCTTTCGTCTCTGTTTAGAATTTCTGTGCCTCCTATCTGAGGTCTTCTTTTACTCTCTTTCTGGGATCTTCTAGTGCATCCTTTCTGAGGTCTTTGTTGCCTCTTCCTTGAGGCCTTCATTGCTTATGGACCACACAGACTCACCCAGCAAAGAAAATCGTTTCTCTCCATCCTATCTAAGAACAAAAAACCAAAGAAAAGTACAGCACAGGAACAGGCCCTTTGGCCCTCCAAGCCTGCACCAACCATGCTGCCCATCTAAACTAAAATCTTCAACACTTCCGGGGTCCGTATCCCTCTATTCCCATCCTATTCATGTATTTGTCAAGATGCCCCTTAAACATCACAGGCGGGATTCTCCAATCCCCCTGCCGGGTCGGAGAATCGCCGGGGGGGGGCGGCATGAATCCCGCCCCCGCCGGCTGCCGTTAGAGCAGGCCCTTACTGGCGGGACCTGGCGGCGCGGGCGGCCTCCTGGGTTCTCGGGGGGGGGGAGGGTGCGGGGGGATCTGGCCACGGGAGGTGCCCCAATGGTGGCCTAGCCCGCGATTGGGGCCCACCGATCTGCAGGCGGGCCTGTGCAGTGGGGACACTCTATTCTTCTGCACCGGCGGCTGTAGCGGTCCGCCATTGCCGGTGCGGAGGCGAAGCCCTCTGCGCATGCGTTGGGATGATGCCACCACACGCTGGCGCTCCCATGCATGCGCCAACTCGAGCCGGCAGGTGGAGGCCCTTCGTCACCGATTGGCGTGGCGCCAAGCCCCTTCCCTGTTGTCGAGCACGGCGCAAACCACTCCGGGGCCGGCCTAGCCCATGAAGGTGCGGAGGATTCCGCACTTTTGGGGCAGCCCGACGCCGGAGTGGTTCACGCCACTCCTTCCCACCGGAGTTGCCCGCCCAGCCGATTACGGCAGGATCCCGCATCGCTATCGTCCCTGCTTCCACCACCTCCTCCGTCTGCGAGTTCCAGGCACCCACTACCCTCTGTGTGAAAAACTTGCCTCATACATCTCCTCTAAAATCTAATCCACTAATCATCTAAAATACCTAATTTAGATCACAATTCGTCTTCCATATTCAAATGAATGCAAGGCTTGCCAATGCAACCAGCCATCATAATTTTGTTATCATTATTCATTCATGGCATATGGACGTCTCTGGCAATAATTGTCCATCCATATTTGCTCTTGAGAAGTAGTGAGTTGTCTACTTAAACGATGCAGTCCATGTATTGGAGGTACACCCACAGTGCTGTTAGGCAGGGAGTTCTAGGATTGTGATCCAGTGACAGTGACGGAATGATGATATAATTCCAAGTCAGGATGATGATTGAGTTGAAAGGGCGATGGTGGTGGTGTTCCTGTGCACCGGCTGCCCTTGTCCTTCTGGGTGGTGGAGATTGCGATGGTTGTGGGTTAGGAAGGTGTTGCCTAAGACACCTTGGTGAGTTCCTGCAGTGCACCTTATAGATGGTACACACTGTTGAGAGTTCCATCACATCTCTGACGTGTGCCTTGTAGATGGTGGATACATTTTGGGAAGACGGGAGGTGAATTACTTACCACAGGATTCCTGGTCTCTGACCTGCTTTTGTAGCCACAATATTTACATGGCTGGTCCAGGTCAGTTTTTGGTTAATGGTAGCCCAAAGGATGTTGATCATGTGCAATTAAATGAAAATGAAAATTGCTTATTGTCACGAGTAGGCTTCAAATGAAGTTACTGTGAAAAGCCCCTAGTCGCCACATTCCGCCGCCTGTTCGGGAAGGCTGTTTCGGCAATGCTCTTGAATGGAAAGAGTAGATGGTTAGATCCTCTTTTTGAGACAATGCCAGCTGCAGCTCAGCGGGTAGCACACTTGCTTCTGAATCTCAAGGTTCCTAGTTTATATCCTGCTTCAGTGCAAAAATCAAGGCTGACAGTCTAGTACGGTGCTGCGGGAGTATTTCACTGTTAGAGGTGCTGCCTTTTGGATAAGACAGTAAACAAAGGCCCCAGTTGCCTGCTGGGGAGGAGGTGAATGATCTCATGGCACTGTCCAGTGTTGTCCTCGGCGTCCTGGCCTATCTTTATTTGGCAATCACAAAGACGAGTTTTTCTGGTCATTATAAAGTGCCATTTGTGGGAGTTTCTTGAGTCCAAATTTGCTGGTGATTATATAATAGTGTCCGTAAAGTGCTTTGAGATGTCCGATGGTCATCAAAAGCACGAGATAAATGCAAGTCTTCCTTTTCTTGGAGATGGCTATCATCTGAACTCTGACCTTATCGTGGATGGAAGCAGCTGAAGATGGTTGGGCCGAGGACACTAACCTGAGGAACTCCTGCAGTGATGTCCTGGGATTGAGATGATTGACCAACAACAACAACAATCATCTTCCTTTGTGCCGGGTATGACTCCAACCAGGGGAGAGTTTCTTCCTTGATTTTTGTTTTAGTCTTTCATAGGATGTGGGCATCATTAGCAAATCCAGCATTTGTTGCCCATCCCTAATTGCTCCTAAACTAACTATTTTCTGGATCATTTCAGAGGGCAGTGAAGAGTCAATTAGTTTGTCGTGGACTTGAGCATTAGTGAGCCAGATGCGATTTTACAATAATTGACGATAGTTTCGTGGTCAGCATTACTGAATGCCAGATTTATTACTTGAATTTAAATTGCACCAACTGCCATGGTTGGATTTCAACCCATGCCCCAGGTTATTTGCCTGGGCCTCTGGAATACTAATCCCGAAGGTCCCATTGACTCCAGTTTTGCTGGGGCTTCTTGGTGCCCTACTTGATCAAATAATGCCTTGATGTCAAGGCAGTCACTTTCTGGAATTCTGCTCTTTGATCCATGTTTGGGTCACGGCTGCTTTGAGGTCAGCAGCTGATGCAACCACCCACCCTCAGCTGACGGGTTTGTAGCTCCCGGAGCTGTGTTTAAACACCAGCCCAGTACTTTTGTATCACTCTATCCAGCCCAGCTGTCTTCACCAGACTGTGCAGGGTGTCAGCAACCCAGAGGGAAAAGGCTAGCCAGCCACCCACCGAGTCCATTATCTGCGAGGCACACATGCCCCACTTGGATTTCTACTCACCGTATCTGGAGTCTCCATCCATTCTAGGGGCTTTTCACAGTAACTTCATTGAAGCCGACTTGTGACCATAAGCGATTATTATTCCCGTCCAATAAACAATGTTGACTCCCTTTGGCCCACTTGCTTGTGAGCTTTTCACGCAGGGTCCAGCTTCTCTCCCCTCAGTCTTCCCTCTGCCTTCCATTGTTCGTCTTCTTCATCCACCTCCCTGCCCCTCTGCCTGCCATTGTGAGCCTTCGCCCTCTCCCTCTCCAAGCACAGCCCTCCTTCCACATTACCCCCTTCATTAGGCCACACCTCCCTTACCCTCCGGGCTCACCTCGCACTCCATCCCCGGTCGAATTTCGGACCTTTGCTGCAGTGGCTGCATGATCCCCGCAGTACAGTGCTACCCAGATAGACATTGCTGCGTGGTACCAGGAACAAGTAAACCCCTGTACTTCCCAACCCCAGGTGCTGTCCTGATTCAACTCAATGACACAGGAGGGTCCATGGGTCCAGCAGCACTGTGCTGTCCATGAAGACCAGCTCGGCACGGAGGTAGCGGGTAGGAACCAGTCTGTCCCGGCAGAGGGGTGAACAGCGCGTCACGAGCAGCACAGCACTATGGTGGAAAGTTGTTGCACTCACCCTGAGGTCTCTAGTGAACTGACAACTGCCTTGTTGATGCATCTCACCAGCAATCAGGTTTGACGCCAATGTAATTTCCCGCCAGTGTGTTGCAAGATTTAAAGGCCTGATGGGATGCTGGTGGGTAGCTGTTTTAATGAGCATTCAAGTGCCAACTGCCATTGGATGGCACGGTGACACAATGGTTAGCACTGCTGCCTCACAGCTCCAGGGACCCAGGGACCCGGGTGACTGTCTGTGTGGGGTTTGCACTTTCACCCAGTGAGTTTCCTCCGGGTGCTCCAGTTTCCTCCCACAGCCCAAAGATGTGAAGGTTAGGTGGATTGGGCATGCTAAATTGCCCCTTAGTGTCCAGGATTGTGCAGGTTAGGTGGGGATATGGCTGGGGGTGTGGGCCTAGATAGGTTGCTCTTTCAGAGGGTCGATGGGCTGAATGGCCCCCTCTGCACTGTAAAGATTCCATGAACCTGCCATTGGGAGAATTGCGCCAACAGGTTTCCAACTTTTTGACTCCCGCCAGATTCATCACGCCAGCAAACCCACCCTGGGCTGGTCGTGGCTGGTTTAGCACAGGGCTATATTGCTGGCTCTGAAAGCAGACCAAGGCAGGCCAGCAGCACGGTTCAATTCCCATAGCAGCCTTCCCGAATAGACGCTGGAATGTGGCGACTCGGGGCTTTTCATAGTAACTTCATTTGAAGCCTACTTGTGACAATATGACAAGCCTACTTCTGACTGTCACCAAAAAGATTATTGATCAGAAAACACAGTTTGATAAGACTGTCAACCGCATCGTCCATCACTTGCTGATGATTGATAAGGCAACAGTTGGCTGGGTTGAATTGTTCCTGCCTTCGAGGGCAGGGTGTGCCCTGGGCAATTGTCCACATTGGTGAGTAGAGACCAATGTTGTAGCTGTCGTGGAACAACCTGGCTAGGGGCATGGCCAGTACAAGCTGTTAGCACCTCAGTCAAGGTTTTTAGCACCCACAGCCTTTCTTCTATCTAGTACCTTCAGCATTTTCTTGATAATAATCGAACGCTTTTAACCTTTTTATGCTTGAAAATGAAAAATGAAAATCGCTTATTGTCACGAGTAGGCTTCAATGAAGTTACTGTGAAAAGCCCCTAGTCGCCACATTCCGGCGCCTGTTCGGGGAGGCTGGTATTGCCGTTTGATAGCACAGAACTTAAGTATTGCTGAAAAGAGAGACTTTTTTCGTTGAAGTCTTTCACCTTGCACTCATCAGACCAAATCGTTAGAATACCAAAGGTAAAGGGAACAAGAATCTATACTATTTGAGAAGAGATTGGTTGGCAAGTGGATTCTGATTGGTATCAATATCCTGGGGTTACCATTGACCAGAAACTGAACTGGACTAGTCATCTAAATACTGTGGCTACACAAAAGGGTCAGAGGCTTGGAATCCTTCAACGAGTGACCCACTTATTGATTCCACAAAGCCTGTCCACCATCTACAAGGCACAAGTCTTGCCTGCATGAGTGCAGATCCAAAGACACTGAAGGACTCAACACCATCCATGACAAAGCAGCCCCTTGATTGGTACCTCTTGCACAAACATTCACTCCCTCCACCACTGGCACACAGTGGCAGCCATGTGCATCTTCTACAAGATGGCAACACCTCTATTTTTAGAGATGCATTGCAAGAACTGACCAAGGCTCATTGTGCAGAATCTTCCGATCCCACAACCGCTACCATGTAGAAGGAGAGGAACAGCAGATACCTGGGAATACCACCAGCTGGAAGTTTCCCTCCAAGACACACACCACCCTGACTTGGAAATATTTCAACTTTCCTTCACTGTCGCTGGGTCAAAATCCTGGAATTCCCTTGCTAACCGTACTATGGGTGTACCTATACTGCAGCGACTGCAGCGATTCAGGAAACAAGCTCATCACCAAGGGCAACTCGGGATGTGCAATAAATGTTTGCTTAACCAGTGATGCCCACATCAGATCAGGTAAACAAATAAAATAGAAGTGTTGCCATGTTGAATGCACCAGTTGATGGTGATTGACGGTTATCTGCCAAGCGCTGTTTGAAATTTAAACCAAGCAGCTTGACTCTGATTGGTCAAGGCATTGCCCTGAGGAATGAGCCAACAAATGGCTATTTAGCTGAAACAGGTGCAATGTGTGTACATGTTCTTTCTGTCAGCAAAAAACAGGGCCCTGTGTATTAATGCATGTCGCTTCCCATATACGCAAATGCACCGCTCTGCAAGCCCAAATGACAATCTTAAATTGGGTGTCAGCATAATTTTGAGCACACCAAGGATTATTTAACAAATTTTCTCAAATATTCTCAAATAACAGAATCACTTGTAATGTTGGACACTGCTTTGCAAGCATGGGCTGGGCTATACCTTGCCTGTTGCAAACAGCAGCTAGGACAAGCTGCTTGATATGAATGGCCAGCCTTTCAGACTTAACGCCTCCATACCTGGCATCACATTGATGCTAAAATTCATACACCACATTGTTCATCTGTGTGATAGGCAGATCATAATTTTGGCTTGACAGCAGGATTCTGTAAGTCGCAAACACCACTCGTGTTGCTACTCCATACTTCCATACTTCCAATCTTGTGATCCCTGCTATAAAATGCATTGTGCGGAAATTGGGTGAGAACAGGATAAGGCTGAGTTGAAATGCTGTCAGTGTTCAAATAGTCAAAGGGTGTTCATTCACAGTTCAGGTTGAATGCCCAATTGGGTGAGGAACTGAATGTTATGCAGCAATCATTCAATCATACCTCTTGCCCATGCCAATGCCTTCAGGAAATGAAGAGAGAGAGAGTTAGATGGGATAGAGGGGGAAAGTGAATCTTGTGCGTTAAAGACTCTGGGCGTTGAAAATAAGTTCTGGAAAAGAGGTGCCCATGCAGTTAAAGTTGACAGAAACATTTCTTTCAGCAAGGGCTCAATTTACTTCAAAGCATACTCTGCAACTTGGCCGCAGCAAGTTCACATCACTTCAGTATCCCTTGTCAGAATTCCTCATGGTGACGACAGCTTAATTGGAAGTTCATATTTACTTGTTTTTCACTGCCCAGTGGGCACAGAGGATTCTCCCATCGAGGTGCACTTCCCGTGGCTGGTTTCATGTTGAAAAGCCCTTTTCAGAACGGTGTCGATTGGGGTGTTACTTCCACATCTCTCTCCATAACAAGCACACTGAACGCCTTTTCACACTCCTAATCCCGTGGCCGTCTTGCCAGCATCATAGTGTGTCGCTGCTTTGCGGCCTGCTTTTTGTGCGCTGTAGTTATGCGTCCCTTTCACTAGCTCTTTGAAGAGGGTGGATCATTAGAGTAAAGTCAGTATTCATTACCTGTGGTATAATTTGAGGTGTACTGATGCTGTTGTCCAATTTACAATGTATCCGCCTTCACCCAGCATGTATTGGGGTTCAGAAGAATGAGAGAATAAGATCCTGAGGGGACTTGACAGGGTGAGTGCCTAAAACAAGAGGACCGAGTTTAATAATAAGATGTCTCCATAAGACCATAAGACCATAAGACATAGGAGTGGAAGTAAGGCCATTCGGCCCATCGAGTCCACTCCGCCATTCAATCATGGCTGAAGGGCATTTCAACTCCACCTACCATCATTCTCCCCGTAGCCCTTAATTCCTCGCGACATCAAGAATTTATCTATCTCTGCCTTGAAGCCATTTAGCGTCCCGGCCTCCACTGCACTCCGCGGCAATGAATTCCACAGGCCCACCACTCTCTGGCTGAAGAAATGTCTCCGCATTTCTGTTCTGAATTTACCCCCTCTAATTCTAAGGCTGTGCCCACGGGTCCTCGTCTCCTCGCCTAACGGAAACAGTTTCTTTGCGTCCACCCTTTCTAAGCCATGTATTATCTTGTAAGTTTCTATTAGATCTCCCCTTAACCTTCTAAACTCCAATGAATACAATCCCAGGATCCTCAGCCGTTCATCATATGCTAGACCCGCCATTCCAGGGATCATCCATGTGAATCTCCGCTGGACACGCTCCAGTGCCAGTATGTCCTTCCTGAGATATGGGGCCCAAAACTGGACACAGTACTCCAAATGGGGCCTAACCAGAGCCTTATAAAAGCTCAATAGCACATCGCTGCTTTTATATTCCAACCCTCTTGAGATAAATGACAACATTGCATTCGCTTTCTTAATCACAGATTCAACCTGCATGTTTACCTTTAGGGAATCCTCGACTAGCACTCCCAGATCCCTTTGTACTTTGGCATTATGAATTTTCTCACCGTTTAGAAAGTAGTCTATGCTTGGATTCTTTTTTCCAAAGTGTAAGACCTCACATTTTCTCACGTTGAATTGCATCAGCCATTTCCTGCACCGCTCTCCCAAACTGTCTAGATCCTTCTGCAGCCTCCCCACTTCCTCAGCACTACCTGCCTGACCACCTAACTTCGTATCATCGGCAAACTTCGCTAGAATGCCCCCAGTCCCTTCATCCAGATCATTAATATATATGGTGAACAGCTGTGGCCCCAACACTGAACCCTGTGGGACACCGCTGGTCACCGGCTGCCATTCCGAAAAAGAACCTTTTATCCCAACTCTCTGCCTTCTGTCAGACAGCCAATCCTCAACCCATGCCAGTAGCTCACCTCGAACACCATGGGCCCTCACCTTATTCAGCAGCCTCCTGTGTGGCACCTTATCAAAGGCCTTTTGGAAATCCAGATAGACCACATCCACTGGGTTTCCCTGGTCTAACCTACTTGTCACCTCCTCAAAGAATTCTAACAGGTTCGTCAGGCACGGCCTCCCCTTACTAAATCCATGTTGACTTGTTCTAATCCGACCCTGCTCTTCCAAGAATTTAGAAATCTCATCCTTAACGATCGATTCTAGAATTTTACCAACAACCGAGGTTAGGCTAATTGGCCTATAATTTTCCATCTTTTGTCTTGATCCTTTCTTGAACAAGGGGGTTACAACAACGATCTTCCAATCGTCCGGGACTTTCCCTGACTCCAGTGATTTTTGAAAGATCTCAACCAACGCTTCCGCTATTTCTTCAGCCACCTCTCTCAGAACTCTAGGGTGTAGCCCATCGGGGCCAGGAGATTTGTCAATTTTAAGACCTTTTAGCTTTTTTAGCTCCATCTCTTTTGTAATGGCAACCTTACTCAACTCAGCCCCCTGACCCTCTATAATTTTTGGGATATTACTCATGTCTTCCACTGTGAAGACAGACGCAAAGTACTTATTAAGTTCTCCAGCCATTTCCTCGTCTCCCATCACTAGCCTTCCGGAATCAGTTTGAATTGGCCCAATGTCTACTTTGGCCTGTCGTTTGTTTCTTATGTATTGAAAGAAACTTTTACTATCATTTCTTATATTACTGGCTAGCCTGCCTTCATATTTGATCCTCTCCTTCCTTATTTGTCTCTTTGTTAACCTCTGTTTGTTTTTGTAGCCTTCCCAATCTTCTGATTTCCCAGTGTTTTTGGCCACTTTATAGGATCTCTCTTTTTCTTTGATACATTTCCTGACCTCCTTTGTCAGCCATGGCTGTCTAATCCCTCCCCGGATAATCTTTCTTTTCTTGGGGATGAACCTCTGTACAGTGTCCTCAATTATGCATACAAACTCCTGCCATTTTTGCTCTGCTGTCTTCCCCACTAGGGTCTGCTTCCAGTCGATTTTCGCCAGTTCCTCTCGCAGGCCCTCATAATTACCTTTATTTAACTGTAACACCATTACATCCGATTTTGCCTTCTCTCTTTCAAACTGCAGACTGAACTCAACCATATTATGATCGCTGCTTCCTAAGTGTTCCCTTACTTTAAGATCTTTTATAAAGTCTGGTTCATTACATAGCACTAGGTCCAGAATAGCCTGCTCCCTTGTGGGCTCCATGACAAGCTGTTCCAAAAAGCCATCTTGTAAGCATTCCATGAATTCCTTTTCTTTGGATCCACTGGCTACGTTATTTGCCCAATCCACCTGCATATTGAAGTCCCCCATGATCACCGTGACCTTGCCTTTCTGACATGCCTTTTCTATTTCCCGGTACATGTTGCGCCCCTGGTCCTGACCACTGTTAGGAGGTCTGTACATAACTCCCATTATGGTTTTTTTGCCTTTGTGGTTCCTCAATTCTACCCACACAGATTCCACATCATCCGACCCTATGTCGTTTAGTGCCATAGATTTAATTTTGTTCTTAACTAACAAGGCAACCCCACCCCCTCGGCCCACCTCCCTGTCTTTTCGATAGGTTGTATATCCTTGGATGTTTAACTGCCAGTCCTGAACCCCCTGCAGCCATGTCTCTGTGATGCCTACCACATCATAATCATTCACGATGATCTGTGCCATTAGTTCGTCTACTTTGTTACAAATGCTACGAGCATTCAGGTAAAGTACCTTAATGCTAACTTTCTTATCAGTACAGATATTGGAAGTCCTACGATGTCCAAAGTTATCCTTCCTTTTTGTTGAATTCCTAGTCTGCATCAAGCTTAAATCCACCTGCCTACATGTTATCCTCCTGCGTATCTTGCCATTTAACTCCATGCTCCCTGTCGCTTTCACTTTCCTTTCCCCCCAACTCAGAAGTTTAAAGTCCTACTGACCACCCTATTTATCCTCTTTGCTAGAACACTGGTTCCAGATCGGTTCAGGTGGAGACCGTCCCAACGGTACAGATCCCCCCTGCTCCAAAACTGATGCCAATGTCCCATGAAGTGGAATCCCTCTTTCCCACACCAATCCCTTAGCCACGTGTTTACTTCCCTAATTTTCTTGTCCCTATGCCAATTGGCACGTGGCTCGGGCAGTAATCCGGAGATTATGACCCTTGAGGACCTGTATTTCAATTTTCTTCCTAGTGCTTGATAGTCCCCGAACAGGTCCTCCACCCTAGCTTTACCTATGTTGTTAGTCCCAACGTGGACCACAACAACTGGATCCTCCCCCTCCCGCTCCAATATCCTTTCAAGCCGGTCAGAGATGTCCCGCACCCTGGCACCGGGCAGGCAACACACCATGCGAGACTCCCGATCCGGCTTGCATAGGATACTATCTGTCCCCCTAATTATAGAATCCCCTATAACAACTACTTGTCTTTTTACTCCCCCCTCTTGAATGGCCTTCTGCACCATGGTACCGTGGTCAGCTGGCTCATCCTGTCCAGAGCCCTTTTCCTCATCCATACAGGGAGCAAGAGTCTCATACCTGTTGGACAAGGTCAAGGGCTGAGGCTTGACTTTTAAGTGACTTTTAAGTCTCCCTTTTAAAGCAGAGATGAGGGGAACTATTTCTCCCAAAGTGTCGGTGGTGTGTGGAATTCCCTTCCCTCGGAAGTGGAGGCTGGGTCTCCGAATTTATTCAAAGCAGTGTCAGACATATTTATGTCAGGCAAGGGAGTTAAGGGTTCTGGGGGTGGCAGAGAGAAATTGGAGCGAACACCACAAGGGGATCAGTCAGGTTACAGATTGTGCTTGAGTACAATTCTGCTGCTGCTGATCGCCCTCAGCACTCCATGGATGACCAGTCTTGAGTTGCTCGAGATACCTTGTGCTCCCTGTCTGTCCTTACTGTGCCTTTCCAGTCCTTTGGCACCTGAAGCACAATGGCCAGGGGCTCTATAGCTAGCGCAAATAACAACAGAGCTAACGAGCATCCCGAACACCCCTGAACTGGAGCTATAAGACCTACACTCCACCACATCCTTATCCTTCTTTGGAATCAAAGAGAGGATGCTTGCGCTAACGTGGCCGGCAATTCCCCCCCATTCCCACAAATTATTATACATCCCAGGAGCTGCGCCAGCACTGCAGAGAACTGTTTATAAAATTCCATCAGAAAGCCATCCGGCCTCGATGCCTTCCCCAATTACATTAGCTCAATGCACCCCATTACCTCCTGCCATTCAATGCTGCCTCCAAAACCAGGAATTCCAAACTATCTGGAAAGTGCTTCATCTTCACATCCTCCACCCGGGTCTCGTACTTATACAACCCCCGATAAAATACCTCAATCGCCCCGTTAATTTTTTTCTGAGTCATCACCAACCCGTCCCCCACATCTCCTGTGTGGCCACCTGCTGCCTCAACCGATAGGCTAAAATCTGGCTGGTCTTCTCCCCATACTCATAAAACACTCCCCTTATACGATGGATCTGGCCCACCGCCTTCCCTATCGACACCAAATCGAACTCTACCTGTAGCCTCTTTCTTTCCGCTAATAGCTCTCGTGTCACAGCCACTGAATGTCGCTGGTCCATTCCACAATGGCCTCAGCCAACCTCTGCCTCTCCACCCTCTCAACCTTATTTATCCCTGTAGGCCTTATAGGATATCATCTCCCCCCCGCCTAATCACTGCCTTAAATGTTTCCTAAAACTGGAGGGCGAGACCTTCCTGTTCTGGTTAAACTCCACGTAGTCGTCTGTTGCCGAGGCTACCTTCTCGCAGAACTTCTTGACCACCAGGGGTGCTGATTCTAATCTCCATGGGGGATGCTGCGCCTGGCCTGTGTCGTACCTCACATCCATATAACATGGCGCGAGGCCCATAATACAATCGTGGTTTACTCATTCCATACAATTCCCAGGAGTAACGACCTCCCACAACAAAGAAATCTATTCGGGAATGCACCCAATGCAAGTGGGGGAAGGAGGAAAACTCCCTCTCTCCCGGATGTCTAAATCGCTGCGGGTCCACAGGTCCAAACCCCCCCCCCCCCCCCCCCCCCCCACCCACTCATCTGATCCATACAAAAACCCAGTTCCTTTGCCATTCCCGACATTACCAATGACTTGGGGCTCGATCTATCCATCCTCAGGCCCAGAACACAATTGAAATCATCCCCTCATAATCAATTGATAAGAGTCAAGGTTCGGGATGGTTGCCAGTGCATTCTTAATAAATTCCATACTATCCCAATTGGGTGCATAAATATTTTTTTTATACCCAATTCATTTTTTCCAATTATGGGACAATTTAGTATGTTCAATCCACCTACTCTGCACATTATTGGGTTGTGGGGGCGAAACCCACGCAAACACGGGGAGAATGTGTAAACTCCACACGGACAGTGACCCAGAGCCAGGATCGAACCTGGGACCTTGGCCCGTGAGACAGCAGTGCTAACCCACTGTGCCACCGTGCTGTCCCCTGGGTGCATAAATATTAACCAATACCACCAGCACCCCCACCTAGACTGCGCTTACCATCACATCCCGCCCCTCCCCCAGATCCAGCACTTTGTTGGACACTTCAAAGCCACCTTCTTGTTAAACACAATTGCAGCCCCTCTAGACTTTGAATCGAATCCTGAGTGGAACGTCTGTCCAACCCATCCCTTCCCTAACCTCGTCTGATATTTTACCCTCAAGTGTGTCTCCTGCAGAAAGTCCACGTCCTCTTTTAAGCTGTTCAAATGGGTAACCACCCAGAATCTTTTAACCGGGCCATTCAGCCCCCACATGCTCCATGTCACTATCCTTACAGGGGGTCTATGGACCCCCTCGCTCCAGTATTAAGGTCCGCCATCCGAATCTAGCACAAAATTCGTACTAATTCCAGGCCCCTCTCTAGTTCGGGTCCACCCAAAATGGCCGCCACCTCCGTTCCAATCTACTATTAGTCACAGACAAAACCTGTGTCACCCGCACACTCCACTCCCCACTTCCCCCTCCATGACCCCCCCACCCCCTCCACTTCCCCATATCCTCCACCTCCTGCTCGAACCTACCAACCCCCCCATCCCCCTCCAACCCTGCCTGACTGTACCCTGTACCGTCCCCCCCCCCCCCCCCGGTTCCCACTCCAGCTCCCTCCCCACACTGTTTCTATTTACTCACACCCTGCTACCATGGTAACCCCCACCTGGAGATCCACACAAAGGGACCCACCCACGACACCCAAACTATCCTTCCCCCCCCCACTCCACCTCATCAACCACCACTCCAGAATAAAACCGTCCCTCCGAACCCCCCCCCCCCCCCCCCCCATCGCCAGCAGGAGAAAGAACCCGGGACTCGGAACCTTCCCACCATCGACTATAACAAAAAACCAACACATGCAGCAACATTCAAATTACAAAAAGATCACATTTTACACATTCCCTACAATAGCCCTCCCTCAAACCATACTTCCTGACAAAGTCATTTGTCTCCTCTGGCATGTCCAGATAATGTTCTTTGCCTTTGTATGTTACCCACAGTTTAGCCAGGTACAACATTCCGGATATGGCCTTGTTCCGAAAGGGCACCGCATTGGCCTTATTGAAGCCCGCTCACCGCTTGTCCAGGTCGGGCCCAATGTCCTGATAGATCCGTATCCAATCACCCTTCCAGCTACAGTCCCATGTGGACTTTGCCCACCTCAAAGTCTGCTCCTTCTCCTGAAACTTGTGCATCCAGACGATCACTGCCCGTGGCGGTTCTCCAGCTCCCGGAGTCTGACCCAGCGGCCGCTAGGCCCGATCTACATCTGGGTCTTCTCGAAGACCCCCTCCCCAACCAGCTTCCTCAACATCTTTGCCACGTAATGGTGCCCCTCGTACCCTTGACCCCCTCTGACAATCTGACTATTCTTAAATTTTCCCACCTGGATCTATTCACCTGGTTATCCTCTTGTCTTCCACAACTTATGTGCCTCCCCCAGCATTGCCACCTTCGCCTCCAGAGACACGACCTGGTCACTGTGATCAGACACCGCCCCTCCACCTCTTGGATCGTTGCACCTTGTAACCCCATACTCTGCTCCACCCGTTCCAAATTCCTGCGAAGGGGGGGGTTACTCCTCCTTCGATTGCCTTGGATAGATCCTCCTGCATCTCCTGCCGATACTTCTTAAATTTCCCTTGGATGAACTCCATCAACTGATCTACAGGCAGTGGTGCACGGCCAGCTCCGCCTTACTCTCTGCTGCCACGAGGGTCATCCACCTCTTGAACCGAAGCTTTATTCGATTTAAGTTGGGTAACCGTTGACGTTCCACATTGGAGGAGAAAGCTGCTCACTCCAGTTACTTTGCACTTTTCCCACCAAAACTCCCATTAACTGGGTAGAAAAGGCCAAAACCTGAGCCTTCAAGCAGGAATCACCTTGTGTGCGATCGATCAGCTCTGGGCCGCCACCAGACGTCCGAGGTTAAATTATTGACCATGTGAATTGAGGAGCGCTTCTTTGTAAAATCATGAATTCATTTGATTCTATCTGTCGAAGAATAGGCAGGAGAGAATGAAGGGGCGATTGTATAAGTTGTCAAGAAGAAGATCAGGATAAGATGGTCAATAACGTGGAGTGGTCAATGTTTTTTTTGCAAGCTGCTCTTTAACAAGCTCTCTGGAGCTCGTTCGATCTTGGTGTCCATGGGTGTGGGTTACTTGGGGTGTTGCCTATGGCAGCTGGCACACATTTGGTGAGCTCAGCCTAGCTCATTCCAGCTGCTGGAATGACAGGTAAAAGGCCAGGGGATGATGGTTGCTGTCGTCATCACCACCTTGAGATCGGAGGTCAGTGTGTGTTGGGTTAACTAGGGTGGCAGTAAGTCCTTAGTGGTCCTCAGCTAGGGTGGGATGGTTCACTGATCATGGAACCAGTGCTCGTGCTTGTAGATGGGAGTAGAAGCTAAGACTGGGGCTGGTTTAGCTCACTGGGCTAAATCGCTGGCTTTTAAAGCAGACCAAGCAGGTCAGCGGCACGGTTCGATTCCCGTACCAGCCTCCCCGGACAGGCGCCGGAATGTGGCGACTAGGGGCTTTTCACAGTAACTTCATTGAAGCCTACTCCTGACAATAAGGGAATTTCATTTTCATTTTTTTCACCTGTGGCCAAATATCCTGACAAAATGCAACGCCTAAATTCCACTTGGGTGGAATTTGCATAGATTGAGTCATTTAGATGAAGTATTAAACCAAGACCCCACCTGAAGTGCTACTTAAAGATCCCATGGCAGTATCCTTGATCTTCTGGTCAGTATATGTCCCTTATTCAACTTTAAAACAGATGCAAAGCAGATTACCTGGTCATTTCCCCGTTGCAATCTTTGGGCTGTGTGTAATTAGCTGCCACATTTTCTACATTACAACGCTGACTGCACCACAATCACTTAGAACCAGAGAATTCCACAGTGCAGAAGGAGGCCGTTTGGCCCATCGAGTTTGCACCGACCTGCTGGAAGAACACCCTATCTAGACCTACTCCTCCCCCCTCTATCCCCATAACCCCATCTAACCTACCAATCCTTGGACATTCAGGGACAATTTATCATGGCCAATCCACCTAACCTGCACATCTTTGGACTGTGGGAGGAAACCGGAGCACCCGGAGGAAACCCACGCAGACACGGGGAGAACGTGCAACCTCCGCACAGACAGTGAGCCAAGGCCAGAGCCAGACCCATGGCCCTGGCGCTGTGAGGCAGCAGTGCTAACCACTGTGCCACCATGCCGCCCCATTCATTGGCTGTAAAAGTTTGGGATGTCCTGAGGTCACAAATGATGCTTTATTAATGAAAGTTCTTCATCAGCTGCTTCCCTTGCGGAACTTTATCCTCGTATGGGTTTGTGTTTTCAGGAAGATAATGGGGAAGGACGTTTTTAGGAAAAAGGAAACTTTATGGCATCTGCTGAATGTGAATGTGTCACAGCCACTGGCAAAGTGACAGAGCAATGGAAAATCCCAAGCAGGCTGTTTCCTGACTGATGCTATAACCTGAACTGTGATCGTGTGATGTTCGAACGGGGAATGTTGTTGGTGCGTGACAGAGAGGAGAATTATAAACGCTTCACAAATCATCTTCCTCTCCGTTACGAAAATCTCAAGCTGCCATAAATCACATGAGAATTTGCCATTCTTCAGATAGAGAGTTAACAGGCGCCCCGACATGGTCTTTCCCTCTAGTGCAAAAGGGACACGTTCCTGCAACATTGCACTTCTTATTATATACATTCGGAGGAGTGATTTCGCAGGATGCTTTTAGCAACGACTCAGTGCAGCATTGAGTTTAATTATGGCATCTTTCTCTCCTTGTATGTAAATGACCTGCTGTTACCTCCTAACCACAATGCAAATGAGAGATGCGTTATCTTTCATAAATAAAAAGAGAAAGTGCTGGAAATGCTCATGAGGTCTGGCAGCATCTGTGGAGAGAGTAACAGAATTACCGTTTTGAGTTGAAATCGACTCGTTTTCAGAACTGTGTTATGCCCAATTAAAGAAAAACACTGGAAAAAATCCCAGCAAATTATTAAATACTGGTCGTATGAACCATTAGGTTTAAACTTAGAAACTACTACTTGATGTATAAATGCATAAATACAAAATACAGCGCTGTAGCACAGTGGTTAGCCAGGGTCCCCGGTTCAGTTCCCGGCTTGGGTCACTGTTTGTGCGGAGTCTGCACGTTCTCCCCGTGTCTGCGTGGGCTTCCTCCGGGTGCTCCGGTTTCCTTCCACAACTCCCGAAAGACGTGCTGTTAGGTGAATTGGACATTCTGAATTCTCCCTCTGGGTACCCGAGCAGGCGCCGGAATGTGGCGACTAGGGGCTTTTCACAGTAACTTCATTGTAGTGTTAATGTAAGTCTACTTGTGACACTAATCAAGATTATTATTATTATTACTCTTGCATGACATGCTTTTGTCTGCCATTTTAAAAGAGATATTCACTTGTTTAAAATAAATGTTTGTTTATTAATACTACAAACTATCACTTCCATTGGGCAGTTTTTAATGTTTGGGACTCGTTCATTTTAGATCGATATAATTGTCAGAGTTTTATTGGGTGAATGTGTTGAAGGATACGGGACCAGGGTGTGTAAATGGAGTTAAGATTATAGATCAGCCATGGTCTAATTGATCAGTAGAACAGACTCGAGGGGCTGAATGGCCAACTCCTGTTCCTATGTACCACCCGCCTAAACTATTGTGGAAACATAGCCCATCAGAGGCAGGACCAGCAGGATTTGGAAATGGCCCGGAAATCCTCACGGTCCCATCCAGGATGCAGCCAGCAATACGTGATACAGCAGTGTGAAGTGGGACCCACCATGTTGTGCTCAAGTGGTGATTGTTGTGAGGGTTAATTGCCAAGAGGAGAGCAGCTTGTTGAAGACTTAGTTCAGACAGGTCTGCATGGCCCTCAGCCGCCACCCCACTCCACTCAGACCCAACCCCACCTTTCCTCCACTAAGCATCAATTTGCCACTCCAGTTTGCCACTGGGTGTGATTCCCAGCAATGCTATTAGTGGCGGAGGCACCCTCTCCCTATTAGTCAAATGACTTTGCCTTGGGATTTGGGGTCGGGAGGGGATGTGTATCAGGTATACACCCCATCAAACTGGTACAACTTGAAACTGAAGGAAAAATGCAAGAAAGAGAGATCAGCGTGGGAAATCAGTACGTAGACCCTGATGCAATTATTGATTAGCTGATATATTAGCAATTGATTTCTAATAACCACAGTGTAATTCATTATTAAGTAGCCCAACATAGAACTGACTGACGTTTACCCTCAGTGCTCATCAGTGCGAGACGGTACCTTATCCTTCCCATCTCAGCTCCAACAGCATGATTATCTCAGAAGGAAACCACCTCCACAATGTCTGTCTGCGAAGATATTTCTATCACTCAGAGTTGAGAAGGATGAATCATCTGCAGCATTTTGAAGATCAGAGGTTAATACTTTATAATCTGGGTCAATGAGGCAATGACATAGCCGTTGAATGATTTATTTAATAGAAGAAGTATGACCTTGATGCCTTGAATTACATTTGTTTTGGTGCGACACGAAAGCCCAAGAGGCTATTCGATTACATCTGAACTGCAGTTACATCTTGTAGAAACAGGTTCACGTATGAAAGTAGCTTTGAAGAACTGTCTTTGTGCTTGTGAATAATAATTGACACACTATCAGTCCTTGGAAGGAGTAGCACATTTGGCACGTGCGACTCTGGAAGCTTGAGCTTGTTTGCCTCTGCATAATTCTGGAAGTGGAACAGTCAGAGTTTTACTTTTGATTTGAAAAATGATGAGGAACACGTGGGTGACGTGACAATTATGGGGTTTACTTAAAAGTGGTCGCACTCGTGTTCACAAGACAACTAAAATGCATCATCGCGCAAAGTATGCTAAAATGACAGAAAATAACCTAATTCTGTGTCCCGTTGACGTCAAGTGTCTACCTAGTTCTAGCGGAACAAAAATGTACTTCCTGCCTTCCCCTGGCCATATTTGCATAATGGCAGCAAGTCAAAATGATTCATCCTTGTCTTTTATTATTTTTCCAGGAGAAACACTTGCCTCTTTCACCCATTTACATGCAAAGGTATTCAGCAAAATATTTAGAACTTGTTCAGATTCTCTGCAACTTCTCCATCATCGGCTGTTTGGATGAAGGATGACAAATATGTCAATGTTAAGAACTTTGTTGTGGTGCTGCTGAAGGCTGTTGAAAAATTGTCTGATGACATCAATAGGTCTAAAGCCGTGTCTCCTTTCTGATACTTCAGCATATATCAACGCCTTGAAAATCTAATTCAGTTAGGCATTGGATTCACTCACCTCATGCACGGCTTACTCCTTCTCTGTATGAGGCTCACTCTCAACACTGCTTAAGAACATAAAGGGGGGAACTGTAAAGGACCCACTGAGCTGCCACTGCTCCCATAGGTCGCACACAGATTCTATCCCGGCAACTTAATCTCCTGGGGTAAAAGACTGAGAAAGGTTCTTCCTTACTCTTCCAATCACCAATGACATTTACTTGCCTTTATATAGTTCCTTTAACATAGTAAAATGCTCTTAAACGTTTCACAGGAGTGTTAGAAACGAAAAGTATTGACATCAAACTGGAAAAATAAACATTGGGACAGGTCACCAAAATTTGGTTAAAGGTGCAGGTTATGAGGAGGGTTTTTAAAGGAAGAAGGAGATGTGCAGTGATGGGTGGGGGAGCGGGGTGGGGTGAGGTGGGGGGGGGGGGAGAGGGGGAGCATTCCAGAGTTCAGCACCTAGACATCTGAAGACATGTCTGCCGAAAGTAGGACAAAGTAGGTTGAAGATTCGGCCAAAATGGCAGATCTGTCCATCATAAACCCTGGGAGGATATTTTGTGTTGGTGACATGCCCAGCCTGCCAGACACTCAGAAAGCTTTGTATTCCATGAAGCACCAATAGCTTTGTCGATAATAACATCCAATTTTAATCCTCACTAGTTAATAATAATAATCTTCATTATTGTCACAAGTAGGCTTACATTAACACTGCAATGAAGTTACTATGAAAATCCCCTATTCGCCACATTCCGGCCGGTTTGGGTACACTGAGGGAGAATTCAGAATGTCGAATTCACCTCACAACGCGTTTTTGGGACTGTGGGAGGAAACCGGAGCACCCGGAGGAAACCCACGCAGACACAGAGAAAACGTGCAGACTCCACACAGACAGTGACCCAAGCCGGGAATCGAACCTGGGACCCGGCCACTGTGAAGCAACAGTGCTAACCACTGTGCTACCGTGCCGCCCGTGGATAACGTTGTGAAGCATTGCTCCAAGCACAAAGCATCATTAGCAGCAAGCGTACTGACATAGATAGAACTGGAGTATCATAGGCAGGAGAATGGGAATGAGAAAAATATCAGCCATGATTGAATGGCGGAGCAGACTCGATGGTCCGAGTGGCCTAATTCTGCTCCTATGTTTTATGGTCTTATATCTCCTGCATTGTGAAGTGTGCTCACTGTTAGCAAGTGTTACTGTTGGGAGCATTTCCTCACAAAACTATCACCTCCCACACCCCATGACTCTCCACTACAAATCCATGGCCATTCTTTTCTGAAGAGGTTCATTCATTCAAAATTAAAAGCAAAATACTGGAGATTTGAAATAAAACCAGGAAGTGCTGGAAAAACTCAGCGGGTCTGGCAGCATCTCTGTAGAGTCAAACAGAGTTAATGGTTTGAATCCAATATGATCTGAAGAGGAATCTTATTGAACTTGGAGCAATAACTCTGTTTCTATCTCCAGTTGCTGCCAGACCTTCTTAGTGTTTCCAGCACATCCTGCTTTCATTAATATGAGGTTTATTAAGAACCTCAATGTTTTTCCATAATGGTTTATTTTTTTCAATTTCTATTTGCGTTATTTAATGCTGCACCCATTGATTAAGTTGTGTGATTTGCAACCCACCATTGACAAGAACAAAGTCATTCTCTATGTCTCAGGTCTCTATTCTGTCTCCCTTCCCCATTCGTCCCTCAGAATAACTCTGTCAGATCTGCTTTCAACCACAACAGCTTCCATTTACTTTGCACCTTTAGGGAAGTATTAATGTTCCAATGGGGCTTCCCAATAGTGTTATCAGAAACAGATCTGACACCAAGCCATATAAAGGCACATGGCTGGTGTTTTTCCAATAGTCTGCCAGCATTCCACTGTGGTGCCCAGTGGCAAACAGTGTTGTACCACCCACAAGATGCACTGTAGCAACTCACCAAGGCTCCTTAGACAGCACCTTCCAAACCCACTTAACCGGCTCAGGTAGATACAAAAGCTCCCATAGAATCATAGAATCCCTACAGTGCAGAAGGAGGCCATACAACCCATCGAGTCTGCACTGACCCTCAGAAAGAGTACTCCATCCAAGCCCACTTCCTCACCCTATTCCTACAACCCTACCCTAACCTACACATCCTTTTTGGACACTAAGGGCAATTTAGCATTTCCAATCCACCTAACCTGCACATCTTTGGACTGTGGGAGGAAACCGGAGCACCCGGAGGAAACCCACGCAGACACGGGGAGAAAATGCCAACTCCACACAGTCACCCAAGGCTGGAATTGAACGCTGGTCCCTGGTGCCGTAGTGCCAACCACTGTGCCACCAATTTCCCTACGCTGCAGCTAATAATTATCTTGCAAGCTACATTACTAAAAATTAGATTATCTTGCCATTTGCCTTATTTCCCACAGTCCAAAGATGTGCAGGTTAGGTGGATTAACCATGATAAATTGGCCCTTAGTGTTCGAAGATATGCAGGTTATGTGAGGTTATGGGGATAGGGCGAGGTGGGCAGGAGATTGGCACTAGGTTGGGTGCAGACTCGATGGGCCAAATGATTTCCTTCTCCACTGCAGCGATTCTAAATCTCCTACTCTTCATTAAATAGTTTTTTTTTTAATGCATTTTATTACAGACATGTATCAAAACAGGCTACAATCCATAAACACCCTAGGAAACATACTTCTCAGCAATCAACTATAGACTACTAATATTTTCTCCTTTTCACCGTCCCCCCGACATGCCACACCCCACCCCCCACCAACCCACCCCGCGACGAACAGCTCCTCAAACACGGGCACAAACATCCCCCCATCTTTTCTCAAACCCCCTGCGGAAACCCTTAACTAATACTTTATCTTCTCCAACCGCAGGACGTCGTACAGGTCACCCAACCTGCTACCCCCGGTGGTGATGTCACTGCCACTCTAGTAAAATTCGTCGCCGTGCAATCAGAGAGACGAAGGCCACGGCTTCGGCCTTCCTCCTCTCCATGAACTCCGGCTTCTCTGAAACCCCAAATATCGCCACCACAGGGTCCGCGTCAAACACCTCCTCTACTATCCTGGCTAAGACCATGCACACTCCCGCCCAGAATCTTCCCAATTTTTAGCAACGCCAAAACATGTACGCGTGATTCGCTGGCCCCCACCCACACTTCTCACATCTGCTACCTCCTGAAAGAACTCACTCATTCTTGCCCAAGTCATATGCACCCCGTGCACCACCTTAAACTGTATCAGGCTCATCCTTGCACAGGAGGAGGTCCCGTTTACTCTACAAAGTGCCTCACTCCATACTCCCCAATTGATCTCCCCTCCCAACTCCGCTTCCTATTTCTCCTTGATCTTCACCACCCGCTCGCCTCCCTGCTCCCCCAGCCACTTATATATGTCCCAATTCTTCCCTCCCCTTCCCCATCTGGAAGCAGCAGTCGCTCCAGCCGGATGTATCCCAGCAATATAAGAAACCCCTTCCAGACCTTTCGCGCAAAGTTCCTAACCTGCAGATACCTGAACTCACTCCCCCTTGGCAGTTCCACCCTCTCCCTTAGCTCCTCCAGACTGGCGAACCCTTCCTCCAAATACAGATCCCTCACCTTGACCAGCCCCATTTCCCTCCACCTCCTGTCTTTCCATTAAATAGCGCTGTGAGATCTTCTAGTCCACTTATCAGAGGGCAGGTAGTGCATCTCTTTAACATTTCATCTGAAAAGCAGCACCTCTAACTGAAACACTCCATGAACACTGCACCAAAGGGTCAGCTTGAATTAAACACTGCGTTGGTTACACCAATGGTTCAATGGTGGTGAAGACTAGAGAACAAGAATTTTGATGGCAGGGTTTGTCATCTTGCATGAGTCCAGCCTGCTGTCCACTCATCAGGAAATTGCTGGGCCTTTGGCAATGCGTTACAACATTAGACAATGCGTTAACATGGTTCCACTCGTTATATCAGAAATTGTGGCTTGTTGCAGGCAGAATTCATAAAGTTGCCATCTTCATACAGCACACATGTCCATTTCCCAAAACTCATCCAGCTGCATTGCTCTCTCCTAATTTTTACTGTACCCCCCTCTGCTTCAAAAGCTTTCCATCAATCATTAGTGACAGGCTTTTTTAAAGATAAAGGAGACTCAAAGAATTGCTCTCAATTGGCTCCTCTTCAGCCTCGCTCAAGGCATCTTTCAGGCAAATGGAACAAAGCTCATAAACCCACCATAAGCTTGCATTTCATATGAAAAAATGAAATGAAAATCGCTTATTGTCACGAGTAGGCTTCAATTAAGTTACTGTGAAAAGCCCCTAGTCGCCACATTCCGGCGCCTGTTCGGGGAGGCTGGTACGGGAATTAAACGGTGCTGCTGGCCTGCCTTGGTCTGCTTTAAAAGCCAGTGATTTAGCCCAGTGTGCTAAACCAGCCCTTTATCTTTATCTTAAAGCCAAGTTTCAGGTGTCAGGATAAACCAGGGAATGTACCGTGTTCAGTATCTGATCCCAAAGGTCTTTCTGGTCATCATTCTCTGCTGCTTCTGTTGTATTCTATGGAACAAGATCTAACCATGGAGCAGAAGAATAATATATAATTGAGGACAGTGTAGCAATTAGACACTGACCATGTGGCTGAAACACTAATGCAGCCGGGAAGCCTGATGGACCAGGCATTCACCCACAACCCAGGCAGCCATCCACAGGTAATCGGTGACACGTCTCTGCAAGATTTCCTTCTTCGATTATTATTAACGTTCCATTCTTTGCCCTGCCGATACCTTATTCTGCAGGCCAGAAACAGACTTTGCACTAATTTAAAAGATGGAGCAATTGTAAATAATTATTATTCATGCATCATGAGTAAGAGATGTCAGTGAGTTTTGCCATGGCGTTTCCCCTTTAGTTTCTGCAACTTACTTGGTAGCTGCTGTAGTTGGTTAATCCTGCCTGCTCTCACCAAATCACAAACGGGGACAGTACAGGAGGAGGCCACTCAACCTCTCACATCTAAGTCTGTTCCTTGAAAGACCAATTCAGTTAGTCCTACTCTCTCCACATATCTTTGCAATGTGTTCTCCTTCGAATCCAATCCCTTTTAAGGCAACTACTAAATCTGTATCTGCAGACCCTAAATTAACTGTTTGAGCTGCACGCAGAAAACTACTCGGTACACGTGACAAGAAACAAATCCAATCCAATATTTAGTATCACATAAACCAGGTTTAATATCCCTTTATGTATTCAATCATTATTTCTATGCTGCTCAATGTAAGAAAAAGTTAATCACACCTAATCCAATGTTGCTTTTGAAACGTCGCCCATGAACAGAGTACAAAGCATGAAAGAGAGATTGTTAAACCTGAGCATCAATGTTACACGTGTAGGATTAGCTACTTAAATTTTGATTGTCGAATGAGCCAATGACAAAAAATTCCGCCAACTAATTTATCTACTGGCACAGCTATCAAATGTATCACCCGGAGAATGTGTGTTTGCTTCAATAACGTTTGATTGTCATTTGATAATTGTCCCTCAAAGCTTGGCTTTAATATTCAGCGATGATGTACACTCCAGAAATGTGATGACTCCTTTGAAAGATGCTAAAACAAGCGCGAGAGTGGGATAGTTTGTCATGCTCTGTTTCAGACGGTTAACATTATAAAAACAACAATATTGGCCCTGAGGATGTTAATCTGAGCTTATTCCGATTAAAAGGAAACCAAGCATTTTAAGTGGATTGAAGGATGCAGGCAAACGGTGGGAACAGTGGGGCTGCCATGACACCTGATAGGTGGAACCTCAGCCAGTGTTGACAGCTGAGGTTTTAGAAAAGTGCTGCAGAGTAAGACCTCTGCTCCCCGCTAACATGCCCAGCTGTTTGCCTTAAGACCGTAGGACAGGGTGGATAAACATTTGCAATGTGCGTTGGTGCTTTGTAAGTAATTTGCAAACTGAAGAGCAGTTGAACAGGAATGTCATTCAGTGTTCAATTAATCAATCGTCCGTTGTATGTTTATGCTATCGCTTTTATTTCATTTTACTTTGATGGGATTAAAAACGCGGTGGCACAGTGGTTAGCCCTGCTGCCTCACAGAGCCGGGGACCCGGGTTCGATTCCGGCTTGGGTCACTGTCTGTGCGGAGTCTGCACATTCTCCCCGTGTGTGCGCGGGTTTCCTCTGGGTGCTCCGGTTTCCTCCCACAGTCCAAAGATGGACAGGTTAGGTGGATGGGCCATGCTAAATTGCCCCATAGTGTCCAAAGATGTTCAGATTAGTTGGGGTTACGGGATTTCAGGGACCGGGCAGGGCAGTGGGTCCAGGCAGAGTGCTCTTTCGGAGAGTCGGTGCAGACTCGGTGGGCTGTATGGCCTTCCTCTGAACTTTAGGGATTCTATTCATTACTTGGGAATTTAGCTTGCTTCCGACAGGCAAACAGCCTAAACCAATCTCATGTGGGACAAAACCAAAAAAAAATGAATGGAAATCACATTCCAAGGGCCCTGCCTGTTGATTCCCTTATTTCCCCTTTCTTAATATTTTTTGCTGTTATTATTTTGATCCATGGATGCTTAATGGACATGTATCTTTAAACCAAGCAGCAGAAAGAGTGAGGAATTCGAAAAGTTGCCACATAGTATATGGTGCTACAGTACTCAGACTCTGTGACACCCGAGAGATGGGGTGGGGCTCAGTTTGATTGGTTGGCTGGTGGCCAATTAATTGGCTAAGAGGTCGTAATCTGTCCGGTAGCAGGTGGTGATTGGATACGGCCTGGGGTGGGACGATTTCCAGAGACCGAAGGAAAGCAGAGTTGGAGACCTGGATGCTGAAAGATAAGGACCTGCTCTCTCTCTCTCTCTCACTCCCTCTTGTGTTTACTCCAAAGAAGTTGGGTAGCTGCTGTATTTCTGAAACTGCAGAGACCTGAATGAATCTACAATAAAAATCATTACAGGCTGGAAAACAAGAGCCTTCGACCTGAAAGCCTGGTTTGAAGGAAAGTGTGCTTAAAAATAACCATCTGAAACAAAGACTCTTCATCCTCTCACTTATTATTTTCACCCCTCTCTTCCCTCCTGTGTTTGTTTGTCTTGTGTGTGTGTGCACGTGTGTGCTTATGTAGAGGGTGGGGGCAACTTAAAGTGGAGAATTAAGAATTAGACAATCGTTAACCAGTTGTATTCGCTGCTTATATAATTATAGTTCCTGTTAGAAATAAAAAGTAATTGTGTTTAAATTTACAAACCTGGTGACTGTAATTATTGGGCAGCCAAGGGCCAAAGACTTTCGGCATTTTTCGAATAATTATTTGTTAATTCGAATGTGTTGTGACTTCGGGTCAAGGGGGACAGGAATTGACCGCACCCTAGCCTAGGGGGTCATAACAACATAATTGCGGCCAGCACTTGTAGGAAAAACAGGGAACCTCGATCTGGAAATTGTGCCCATTCGTATTTCAGGCACGGTACAGCCTACTCAGTTCTCAATAGCATTGTCCAAAAGAGTCATCACATTTTTGGAGCGCATATCATCTCTTGAGTATTCAAGTATTCTGAGGGAAAATGATCACTTGGCAATCAGAGGATATTCTGCCATATTGGAACAGGGCCAACAAAAAAGGAATTCAGGGCCCATGGCCCAAACCAATTCTCGGACCCTTTGAAGATGCAGAATTAGCTTGTCCTGAATACTGCCAGCCTATATCAGAGTTTCATCATTTTTGCACCGAGTGCTGGTTGTGGGAATGCTCTTAATGTTATCAGAATTGATTTTAATTAGGTTCCTGAACATTCTGGGCATGAACCTCGTTACATCACTGGTGTGGAGCGGGTAAAATTTGAAAACGATATATAGCCGTCAAGACGATAATTTTTTGACTCTTGCTGGATTTTGCACCGACATTGCTATTCATGCCCTCGGCAAATGCAGTTACAAAATCTCAGTCGGGGCCTTTTTGGCGGTCCTTTATTTGAGGGGATTTAGAGTATCCAATTAAGGGGCAATTTAGCGTGGCCAATCCACCTACCATGCATCCTTTTGGGTTGTGGGGGACACGGGGAGAATGTGCAAATTCCACACGGACAGTGACCCGGGGCCGGGATCGAACTTGGGTCCTCGGCGCCGTGAGGCAGTACTGTTGATCACTGCACCACCGTGCTGCCTTTTTTGGCGGTCCTTGAAGGGATTACTGTAGGCCCCCACCTCTCTCAGTACCCTCCCCCAAACCGATCAGAAAGCCTATTTAAAACCTACCTTTGGAGCACTGCTTCAGCCTGAAATTCTGACTCTGGGGCCACCCAGTAGGTGTCACTAACTCAACAGTCTAATTTTGACAGGGCTGGTGGCCTGTTGTCAGTTCCCTCAATTATCTTCAATTGTCAATCCTTTGCCAGTGTCGATCATCTTTATTTGAGTGAAATAGCTTTGAAACCATTATGTTCCAGTCCATGCCGTAGCTTAAATTGTTTAATACCATTTCATCAATCATAAAACATTCACTGATGGTTGCACAGTGTTCAGCACCATTCGCAATTCCTCAGATTCTGAAGCAGTCAGACTCCATATGCAGCAGGACCTGGATGATATCCAGGCTTGGGCTGACACGTGGAAAGTAACATACACGCCACACAAGTGGCAGGCAATGACCATCTCCAACAAGAGAGGATCTAACCATTGCCCCTTGACATCCAATGGCATTGCCATCGATGAATCTCCCACAATCAACATTCTGGTTCATGTATATCAATAGCCTATCCATCATCCACAGGGCTCACCACCATCTTCTCAAGGGTAATTAGGGATGGGCAATTTATGCTGGCGCAGTCAGTGATTAATAAAAAACAAAGTTCTTTAATTTTCTGAATGTACTTGCAGGGTCGTCCAGTCAGGAGTTCCAGTCCATTTTGAGGGCAGAGCATAATCCAGAAGCTGATAGGTTCCTGGAATGTAGTTGAGGCCTGGGGTCTGATGTGTTGGGCAGGCTGGGTCGATGTGGACTGCACGTGATGCAGTGTAGCGAGAGACAGACCTCCAACACTTGATAAGATGCAACACAATTTTATTTAACGTCTTAACTATTATACATGTTCAACTGTGGGTCGACACTATGCTGACTTGACTGGAGACTTTGTACTAGCCTGACCAGACTTACTAGCTACCACATGGTGTTTGCACTGGCTAGCTCACGAACTCTGACTGTCTCAGTGGCTGGGTCCCGAGAGGGCGGGAAACCTAGTGCCCTCTGGCTTTATAGTGGTAGTGTCCTGTCTGGTGATTGGCTGCTGTGTTCTGTGTGCTTACTGGTCATCCTGTGTGTCAATCACTGCCTGTCTACACTCCATATACATAGATGTATATTATGACATCTCCGCCCTTTTTTTTAAGATAATAAATATTAAAGTGCGCGTGCGTGGGGATGTGTATATGTGCGTGACTATATACAGAAGGGGCATAAATGAACTTATATACATAGGAAGGTGTCGCTAGTGCAGATATAGGGCAGATGAAACGGTAAAAACAATATTTACAGAGGTCAAAACGATGAGGTGACAAGATGTATAAAAGTTCAGTCTATAAGTTTAGTCTTTGTGGCGGGCGATGAATTCTGGTTGACCACCTCAAGGGTGGATCAGGGGCCACCTGCACTTGGATAGGCAGGACTGCCGCCAATGCGGTGGTCGCAGAGGTCGGTAGGATTGCTGGTAGATCGGTGGCCTCGTGGTAGGGCACGTCCGGAGGAAGCATTGTGTGAGGTGGGACATCACGGTTGGGTGGCGGGCGTGGAACTCTGCGCAGCGCCCGTCTGTTGCGTCGTAGGAAGGAGCCATCAGCCATGTGGACGAGGAATGATCTCTGGGCCACTTGCTTGACCACCACAGCTGCGGCGGACCAGCCGCCGTCAGGCAGCTGTACACGAACACGATCAGTTGGGACCAGCTCGGGGAGATCCGTGGCATGAGCGTCGTATGCTAATTTCTGTTGGGCCCGAGACCGCTGCATCTTTTGTATGACCGTGAGGTGGTCAAGGTCTGGAACATGGATGGCTGGAACTGTGGTCCTCAGAGTGCGATTCATCAGCATCTGCGCTGGAGACAACCCAGTGGACAGCAGGGTTGCTCTGTATGCCAGCAGCGCCAGGTTGAAGTCGGAGCCTGAGTCCGCAGCCTTGCAGAGTAATCTCTTAACAATATGGACCCCCTGTTTGGCCTTCCCGTTTGACTGCGGGTAGTGGGGACTGGAGGTAACGTGACGGAAGTTGTATATCCGGGCAAAATCAGACCATTCCTGGCTGTAAATCAGGGACCGTTGTCACTCAAACCGTGAGTGGTATCCCATGCCTGGCGAGCGTTTCTTTGCATGCTTTAATCACCGCCTTCGATGTGAGGTCGGACAGTTTCACCACTTCTGGGTAATTGGAGAAGTAGTCGACCAGGAGGACATAGTCACG
The DNA here is from genome assembly GCF_902713615.1 of Scyliorhinus canicula. NCBI lineage: Eukaryota > Metazoa > Chordata > Chondrichthyes > Carcharhiniformes > Scyliorhinidae > Scyliorhinus > Scyliorhinus canicula. The sequence continues at coordinate 205,417,818 of NC_052150.1, forward strand.
CCCCTTGGCGTGGAAAAGGTCAACACCGACTTTGGACCATGGGGCGGTCACTATCTCATGTTGCTGCAGAGTTTCTTTGGGTTGAGCTGGCTGAAATTTCTGATATGTAAGGCAGTTGAGGACCGTGTGGCAAAGTCCTGGCTGATGCCCGGCCAATAGACTGCCTCCCGAGCTCTGAAGCGACATTTCTCGACCCCCAGTTGACCCTCATGGAGTTGGCTGAGGACCATAGCTCGCATGCTCTGTGGAATCGCGATCCTATCGAGCTTCATGAGGATGCCGTCCAGCACCATCAGGTCATCTTTGAAGTTGTAGAACTGGGGACACTGTCCCTTCTGCCAGCCATTTGTAAGATGCTGCATCACTCACTGTAGCAGAGGATCCTTGGCCGTTTCCTCACGAATTTGGATGACCCTCTCATTGGAGGCCGGAAGGTTGGAGGCACACAATTGTACCTGTGCCTCGATTTGGCAGAAGAAGTCCGTTTGTTCACATGGTGTGGTGATAGACCTGGAAAGGGCATCTGCAACAATGAGTTCTATGCCTGGCGTGTAGCCAAGTTCAAAATCATAGCGGCGTAGCTTGAGAAGGATTCGCTGTAACTGAGGCGTCATGTCATTTAAATCCTTCTGGATTATGTGGATTAATGGCCTGTGGTCCGTCTCAACCGTGAATTTTGGGAGGCCATAAACATAGTCATGAAACTTGTCGATTCCCGTTAGGAGACCAAGGCATTCCTTCTCAATCTGAGCGTACCGTTGCTCAGTGGGCGTCATGGCTCTGGAGGCATATGCAACTGGAGCCCAGGACGAGGAGTCATCCCGTTGGACGAGCACCGCCCCAATACCGTCCTGGCTCGCGTCAGTGGAAATCTTGGTCTCCTTGGTTGGGTCGAAAAACGCCAGAACCGGGGCTGTGGTGAGCTTTGCCCTCAGCTCACGCCATTCTTTTTCATGAGCGAGCAGCCACTGGAATTCCGTCGACTTTTTGATGAGATGGCGGAGGGCTGTGGTGTGGGACGCCATGTTGGGAATGAACTTCCCGAGGAAGTTGACAATCCCTAGAAAGCGGAGGACCGCCTTCTTGTCCTCTGTGGTCTTCATGGCGTTGATCGCCGAAACCTTGTCAGCATCCGGCCGCATGCCCTGCTGCGAGATGTGGTCGCCAAGGAATTTGATGTTCTGATAGACCGAACGAGCACTTGGCCCTGTTGAGTTGGAGACCATGCTCATGGATTCTGTGGAATACCTGCTTGAGGCGAGCGATGTGTTCTTGGGGAGTTGTGGACCAGATTATGACATGGTCAACATACACTAGCAACCCCTTGATACCCTCCATCATCTGTTCCATTATGTGGTGAAATACCTCTGAGTCAGAGATGATGCCAAAAGGCATCCGGTTGTAGCAGTAGTGACCGAACGGGGTATTGAATGTGCACAGCTTGCGACTGGATGCGTCCAGCTGTATTTGCCAGAACCCCTTGGAGGCGTCCAGCTTCGTAAAGAATTCGGCCTGCACCTGCACCGCATCGTGGGGGCCTTGCCGCGCCGTCTCTGCCGCTTGAATGTGCGAGTACCGGTTAGTGGTGTGCTCATGCAGAACGCAGATTTTGATGGCTATAGCGAGGGTGAGCTGTTTCGCTTTAAGGAGCTGCTGGTGTAGGGGGTCCGAGTGCACTCCGAAAACGATCTGGTCGCAGATCATGGAATCGGAGGTGGAGCCGTAATTGCAGGATTGCGCGAGGCTGCGAAGATGGGTTAGGAAAGATTGAAAAGGTTCATCCTTACCCTGCAGATGCTGTTGAAACACGTAGTGTTCAAAACTCTCGTTGACTTCGCTGTCACAGTGGCTGTCGAATTTGAGCAGGATTGTTTTGAACTTGGACTTGTCCTCACCTTCAGGGAATGTGAGGGATTAAAAATGTGGATGGCGTGGTCCCCGGACGTGGAGAGAAAGAGAGCAATCTTTCTGGCATCTGAGGCGGCTTCAAGGTCAGTGGCTTCGAGGTACAGCTGAAACTTCTGCTTAAAAATCTTCCAGTTGGCACTGAGGTTGCCGGTGATGCAGAGCGGCGGGGGAGGGCAGACGCTGTCCATACTACCGGATGGCTGATCGCTGGTCAAAGGCAGACTATCTCAGGGTAGGTCCATCAAACTCTAACATCACGCACTGGTACCATGATGTGTTGGGTATGCTGGGTCTGCGAGGTCTGTGTTTACCATAGCAGTGAGAGAGACAGGCTACCAACACTTGTAGAAGTACAACTCTATTTTATTGAACTATGAGCTGTTAAACATACTTGCACTGTGGGTTGACACTATGTTAAGTTGACTGGAGACCTGAGGCTAACCTGACCAGGCTATACTGCTAGCACATGGTAGATGTTCGTGTTGCTGATCACGGTACTGGCTGTCTCAGAGGCTGCATCCAAAGAGAGTGAGAAAACTAGTGCCCTCTGGCTTTATAGTGGCCGTGTCCTGTCTGGTGATTGGCTGCTGTGTTCTGTGTGTTGATTGGTCATTCAGTGTGTCAGTCAGTGTCAGTCTATGCACCATCATATACTTGTGTGTATATTACGACATTACTGTTAGTCTTCTCAAACGGATCTCTTTGCATCTGTTTTCTACCTGGTAAATAACGTAGAGCCCAGTTTCAATCTATGGTTATTTGAATTGGGACCTACATAAAGATGTCCATCAGGCATCTTAGAATAAGGAAGAATTACAGTAGAGTCGCCAATTCACTATTTAAAGAAGGCTTCTTAACCATGACACACTATCAGGGCACCCTTATAATATTTAAATAAACACTCCATATTACCTCATGCTTTTCTTCCAACATTTGGCTTTAATTTCATAAACATGCTGTATCTACTGAAAGTTGATACTAAAATATACGAGTTTAGATGACTAAAATACCATTTTTTTTATTCACTCAAGGAATGTGGTTTTCGCTGGTTAGAACATAGACATAGAACATAGAACAGTACAGCACAGAACAGGCCCTTCGGCCCTCAATGTTGAGCCGAGCCATGATCACCCTACTCAAACCCACGTATCCACACTATACCCGTAACACCCCCAACCTTACTTTTATTAGGACACTACGGACAATTTAGCATGGCCAATCCACCTAACCCGCACATCTTTGGACTGTGGGAGGAAACCGGAGCACCCGGAGGAAACCCACGCACACAGGGGGAGGACGTGCAAACTCCACACAGACAGTGACCCAGCCGGGAATCGAACCTGGGACCCTGGAGCTGTGAAGCATTTATGCTAACCACCATGCTACCCTGCTGCCCATCCCATTTCCATCGCATCATTTACCGAGGCCCTGAATGCAACAAAGTCGACCCTCCTCACCAACATTAGGGGGCTTGTGCCAAATTTGGGAGAGCTATCCCAGAGACTGTTGAAGCAACCGTCTGACATAGTCATCGCCACTGAATCATACTTTCGAGCCAATTCCCAGACTCCTCCATCACTATCCTTGGGTATGTCCTGTCCTACCACCAGGGCAGAGATAGCCGCACAGCTGTATACAGTGGTTAAGTTGTGACACTGGCAGTCCTTAACATTGACTCCAGACCACACGAAGTCTCATAACATCAGATCAAACATGGGCCAGGAAATCTCCTACTGATCACCACCTCCCTCCTTCCCTCAACTGCTGAATCAATCAATATTGCTCCATGTTGAATATAACATGGAAGAAGCACTGAGGTAGCAAGGGCACAAAATGTACTCTGGGTGGGGGATGCCAATGCCCAATACCAATGGGACCTTGCAGCACCGTGACTGACTGAGTTGGCCAATTCCTGAAAGACATACGCTGCAGCAGTTGGTGAGAGAATCAATATGAGGGAAAAACATACTTGACTTCACCTTCATCGATTATCCTTTTGCAGATGCTCTTTTCCATAACAGTATTAGGAGTGACCACTAAACTGTCCATGTCGAAACAAAGTCCTCACACCACGCTGAAGACATGCTCCACTGTATTGTGTGCCATTACTACTGTGCTAAATGGGTTAGATTCAGAAAAGATCTAGCACCTCAAAACTGAGCATCCATGAGGTGCTGTTGGCCATCAGCAGCAGCAGAATTGTATTCAACCATAATCTTTAACTTCATGGCTCGGTATATTCCTCACAGCGCCCTTATCATCAAGACAGAGATTCAACCTTAGTTAATTGAAGAGTAGAGAAGACACTTACAAATTGGTAACCCTTCCTCTGTCTGTACATTGTAGTAAGAAGTCTTACAACACTAGGTTAAAGTCCAACAGGTTTGTTTCGAATCACTAGCTTTTGGAGCGCAGCTCCTTCCTCAGGTGATATCATCTGAGGAAGGAGCTGTGCTCTGAAAGCTAGTGATTCGAAACAAACCTGTTGGACTTTAACCTGGTGTTGTAAGACTTCTTACTGTGCCAACCCCAGTCCAACGCCGGCATCTCCACATCACCCAAGACTTGAATTGAACCTTAGTCCCTGGCGCTGTGAGGCAGCAGTACTAATCACTGTGCCACCATGCTGCCCACCTGCCTTTGGTTTACGTTCAGATATACTGATAGGGTACTTGTTTAGCTCAGTTGGCTGGACAGCTGGTTTGTGATGCAGAGCAAGGCCAAAATGTGTGTTCAATTGCCGTATTGGCTGAGGCTATTCATGTAGGCTGGGGCGGCTACCCTTTTTTCCTCTCTTCATTTGACCATAAAATGTACGTTTTTAAAAAAAAGGATATACTTGTCAATTCAATGAGTGTTCAATGGTTTATGTGCAGTGATCATAAAAGAACCTGTCAGACAGGTTTTCTCGAGTTTTAACAAAGAAAGAGATTAGCTTTGTTATTATTAACACGCACATACATACACAGATTCCCTATAGTGCAGAAGGAGGCCATTCAATCCATCGGGTCCGCACTGACCCTGCGAAAGAGCACCCTACCTAGGCCCAATCTCCTGCCCAATACCCATAAACCCACCTAAACATCTGGACACTAAGGGGTAATTTAGCGTGGCCAATCCACCTGAACTGCACATCTTTGGACTGTGGGAGGAAACCGGTGCACCCGGAGGAAACCCACGCAGACTTGGGGAGAACGTGTAAACTCCACAGCTGCTGGTCAGGGGGGTTCCCGCGAGGCTGGTGAGGGGTGGCCACAGGGTGGCCAGGGGTCAGTATTCGGCAGGTCATGTCTGTGCATGGCCCGCGCCGTGTTTTACAGCGCGACCGCTTAAGGTTGTTGCCATGCCCATGGACCCGGCCATTCTCCAGCCGTTTTTGCCATGGGAGCCGGGAGATTTCCTGGCACGGCTGCTAGGCCTGGGACCGGTGAGCGTTCAACGCCGATTTTGGCGTCGTAAAATGCCACAGTTCCCACGCTGACATTGGCATCATCCTCAGAAACAGTGAAATCTGCTCCCTGCCTTTGGGACGACGCCTGTAGAGGTCCCCTCCACGTCACACACCATCCTGTTTGGAGGTACATCACCATTCTTTAAAAAAAAATCTTTATTGTCACAAGTAGGCTTACATTAACATTGCAATGAAGTTACTGTTACTGTGGAAAGCCCCTGGTCGTCACACTCTGGCGCCTGTTCAGGTACATAGAGGGAGAATTCAGAATGTCCAATTCACCTAACAAGCACATCTTTCAGGATTTGTGGGAGGAACACCCGGAGGAAACCCACCCAGACACGGGGAGAACGTGCAGACTCCACACAGACAGTGACCCAAGCTGGGAATCGAACCTGGGACTCTGGCACTGTGAAGCAACCCACTGTGCTATCATGCTATTAAGGGAACAATGGGATACGGGGACTAGGAGAGAAAATGGAGTTGAATTCGAAGATCAGGTACGATCTTACTGGAAGACGTAGCAGACATGAGCAACAGATAGCCTAGTCCTGACCTGTTCCTTATTTTCTCATGCAGTTGTAGCAAGTAAATGGAAATGATCCTCCAACCACGTTACTGTTAGATAAAAAAAGACTGTCTTGTTTATTTTCCACCATCTTCACAGTCGCATGATGTAATTAAGTTTACATAGAATTACACAGAGATTACGATACTTTTAAACAAATTGGCCAATGGGGCAACCCATGAGATTGGGTATTCTGCTAATTTTACGCTCCTCTCAATATGACTGTCCATTTACTCCAATGGTGTGAATAAAGCAATGCATCCAATCCTATCGGGTCAGTTAAGCTAAAATTATCCCCTTAAACTCTGACACATTCGATCAAACCAATATGCATTGATGGTTAACTGCCACATGAGCGGTATTCCTAATCTTGTATACTTACTCTATTTCCACAATCCCTATATTTCCCTTTCCATCAACCACCTATCTAATCTATTCTTAAATATTGACACAGTCTTGGCTTCTATCACTAACTCTTACGGAGCATTCCACAGCCTCACAACCCTTTTATTTTGTTCTCTGTTCTAAATCTCACACGTTTAATCTTATATCAAAGCGCCCTCATTCAAGATCATTCAACCACTGCAATCAGTTACTGAGAATTCCTTCCAAAATATCATTCAATCGACCACAATACATTCAGCAGAAGATCGTTGTTTATGTATCCAGAGTGTGCACCAAGTCTACAATAGCTGTTTGGCAGAAATCCCAAAGAAATTCCCGACATGTCTGTTATACAAGGTGCGGTTGAAATACTTGTCACTAGAATACACCTTCCTTTTCTGCTACTTTTGCAAGTTTGAGTGTCGCTTTAGCCCTGCATAAATACAATTTGTTGGCTATTCCCACATTTTTAGTTTTGAAAGCTGAAGGCAGAATTAGTCACTGCCTAAATAATGAGAAGCGAACAAGGTTGCTGATTTGTCATTCGAATTGAATTCCGTAATGCTTGACTGCTCTCCCATAGCCAATAATAAAGCCATAACATCCTGAATCACTGATCTGTTCATCAAAATAAGCCACTTGCATGAGCTCAATTGTGGATACATATAACAATGGTCTTCCCTCTGCAATCTAACACATGCTTGCGCTTGCACAACTGAGCGCATATCCAGCAATCGTGTCAGGGTGCATTGCGGTAAGTCAAATAAATTATAAACTTCCTTTGGTGGCAATGGAAAATAACTATCTTTAGAAACTATAAGAGTTTATTAGGCCCCTCAACAAGCCAATCCCATTTTACAGTTCAACTCCACGTAACCTTTCCCTCCTTATCATTCCATTTGTTATCTATATAAGAACACATTTAAGGGCAAATTCAGCCCTTTCATCAACTGATCACCTTTTCAACCCATTGACACTGTCCACATTCATGCTAACTTGCTGCATTTCTCACATAATCCCCTGTTTGAAAAACATCCTTCTGAATTCAATTCTTGCTTTATATTTTCTTCATTCGTTCATGGGATGTGTGGGCATCACTGGGCTGGGGCAGCATTTATTGCCCATCCCTGAGGGCATTTCAGAGTCAACCACATTGCTGTGGGTCTGGAGTCACATGTAGGCCAGACCAGGGAAGGATGACAGATTTCCTTCCCTGAAGGACATGAGTTTTTACAATAATCAACAATGGTTTCATGGTCGTCATTCGACTTTTAATTCCAGATTTTTTTTTAAATTAAAATTCCACCATCTGCCCTGGTGGGATTTGAACCCATGTCCTCAGAGCATTACCTTAGCCATGCTAGATTATTAGTCCCGTGACAAAACCACTACACCACTGGCCATGGTAAATTGCCCTTAGTGTCCAAAATTGCCCTTAGTGTTGGGTGGGGTTACTGGGTTATGGGGATAGGGTGGGGGTGTTGACCTTGGGTAGGGTGCTCTTTCCAAGAGCCGGTGCAGACTCGATGGGCCGAATGGTCTCCTTCTGCACTGCAAATTCTATGATATCTATCTTCTATGAACATACTTCTAACCTCTTAACTGCATCCCCTTGTTTTTAGGCCTTTCAGCGTGTTGACGTTTGCCAATTTCTTCCGTAACTGGCAGGATGTGCATTTTAGAGTCATCATAGCGTCATAAGGGCAGCACGGTGGTGCAGTGAGTAGCACAGCAGCCTCACGGCGCTGAGGTTCCAGGTTCAATCCCGGCTCTGGGTCACTGTCCGTGTGGAGCTTGAACATTCTCCCCATGTTTGCATGGGTTTCACTCCCACAACCCAAAGATGTGCAGGGTAGGTGGATTGGCCACGCTAAATTGCCCCTTAATTGGAAAAATGAATTGGGGACTCTAAATTTATATTTAAAAAATCATAGAGTCATACAGCACAGAAAAGGCCCTTGGGCCCATCGAGTCTGCACCGATCAAAAACAGCCACCTAACTATTCTAATCCCATTTCCCAGCACATGGCCTGTAGCCTTGCATGCCTTAGGATCACAAATGTGCATCTAAATGCTTCTTAAATGATATGAGAGTCTCTGCCTCCACCACCCCTTCAGGAAGCAATTTCCAAACTCCCACCACTCTCTGGGTTAAAAGGTTTTTCCTCATGTCCCCTCTAAACCTCCTGCCCCTTACCTTAAATCTATGCCCCCTGGTCATTGATGCCTCCACCAAGGGGAAATGTTTCTTCCTGCCCATCTATGCTCCTCATAGTTTTATACATCTCAATCATGTCCCACCCTCAGTCAACTCTGCTCCAGGAAAAACAACCCCAATCTATCCAATCTCTCTTCATAACTAAAACTCTCCAGCCCAGGCACATTCTGGTAAATCTCTGCACCCTTTCCAGTGCTACCAAATCCCTTCTATAATGTGGATTGGAGAACTGCACACAATACTCTGGCTGTGGCCTAACCAACATTTCATGCCGTTCCAGCATAACCTCGCTGCTCTTAAACGCTATGCCTCGGCTAATAAATGCAAGAATACCATATGCCTTCTAAGCCACTGCATTCACCTGCTCTGCTACCTTCAGAGACCGGTGTACATGCACACCAAAGTCCCTCTGATCCTCGGTGCTTCCCAGGGTCCTGCCGTTTATCATGTATTTCCTTGCCTTGTTTGTCCTACCCAAGTGCATCACCACTGCTCAGCCCATCTGATCTGACCAGCCCGTCTCTATCCTCCTGTAATCGAAAGTTATCCTCCTCACTATTTACCACCCGACCAATCTTTCCATGTTTTATAACACAAAATATTCTTGAGGTGTAAGTGATGACATCAAGACCACTTCTATTGCTCATCATTCAATGGTCTGAAACGATGGTGGAGATCCTGCTCCTTGAACGGATATCATTCCTGCATTGATGGTTCCAGAATGTTGATCACTGTGATGCCAAAGGAACACTAAAGTATGTCTAATACAGAATTAAATGTGACCTGGAGGTGATGCTGTTCCTATGACATTGTCCCTCTTATTCTTCTCAGTAGTGATGTAGGGGAGGGTATAAGAGTAATCGTTAGTGTTGCTGAGAATAGACAACCTGTTGAAGCTTTTTGTCTTGCACTCATCAGAAACCTTTGCAAGAAAACCAATGTCAGAGGAAACAGGGAAACCTTATACGGAATAAGAAGAAAGTGATGATTGGTTGGCAAGTGGATTCTGATTGATAGGGGCATTGCCATGGGGAATGTACCAGTTAACGGTGACTGACAAATAACTGCCAAGCATTGTTTGAAAATTTAAACCAGGCAGCTTGACTCTGATTGGTCCAGGGATAGCCCTGAGAAATGAACCAGCGAATGGCCATTTTGTTTATCTGCAACAGGCGCAATATGTGTACATGTTCTTTCTGCCTGCAAAGAACAGGGCTCCGTGCAATAATATATGTAGCTTACAGAACATGCAAAGGTGCCACACTGCGAGCCCGACTGACAATCTTTAAATTGGTTGTCAGCATAGTTTTTAGCACACTGAGGAATATTCAGCAAACGTTGTCCAATCACAGAATCACAACCAGTGTTGGGCACTGTATTTTGAGTTTGATAACTATGGGCTGGTTGGGCATGATCTGCACCTTGCCCATTGCAGACAGCGGAAGGGACATGCTGTTTGACGCAATCTGCCAGTCTTTGATGTGTAATTTTTAGTGAGTTGTGGTTTAAGTACTCCACATGTAGAGGAGCTAACATCGGCGGATGCAGAGCAATTACCAAAAATAGATGTGGAGCAATTCCCAAAAATCACACATAATTCAGTGCTTAAGAGGGGTGTCCAACCTATCCAGAAATTAGCCTGTTCAACATAGCAATGCTGACATTCAACACATCCTTTTTGAGGGCAGCACGGTAGCATTATGGATAGCACAAATGCTTCACAGCTCCAGGGTCCCAGGTTCGATTCTGAATTGGGTCACTGTCTGCGCGGAGTCTGCACATCCTCCCCGTGTGTGCGTGGGTTTCCTCCGGGTGCTCCGGTTTCCTCCCACAGTCCAAAGATGTGCAGGTTAGGCGGATTGGCCATGATAAATTGCCCTTAGTGTCCAAAATTGCCCTTAGTGTTGGGTGGGGTTATTGGGTTATGGGAATAGGGTGGAGGTGTTGATCTTGGGTAGGTGCTCTTTCCAAGAGCCGGTGCAGACTTGATGGGCCGAATGGCCTCCTTCTGCACTGTAAATTCTATGATCCTTTTCCTCAGAATTTGAAAATTAGATTCACTGATCACACAGTGGTGCATTAAATTGTCAACGTGTGAAAATCTCTTTTTGTACTCCTAGAAATTACCAGGGTGAAACATCTGTCCTTGCTATAGTGATCTTAAAATGCATTCTGATACCATTCTACCCAATCCACAACCATAATAATTAATAAGATCCTGCCTGTGCTTTGTGTAGGAAGTAGAGAATAGCACATTACGAGGAGAGATCTAACCTATGCTATGCACTCAGAAAATATGCAACAAAAAAAAGAACCTCTTACCAAAAACCACAACATATTTACACAGTATTTCCATCCATTTTTGTTCTTGAATTGGCCTAAAATGGACACCTTTCTGATCATTGCTTCAATACGTTTTACCAATTGGCGCTGTGAAAAAAATCAAGCATGTACCACTGTTTACTGGGTAACCTTTTGGACACTAAGGGGCAATTTAGCACGGCCAATCCACTTAACCTGCACATCTTTGGACTGTGGGAGGAGCACCCGGAGGAAACTCATGCAGACACAGGGAGAAAGTGCAAACTCCACACTCAGTCACCTGAAACCGGAATGGAACCTGGGACCCTGGAGCTGTGAGGCACCAGTGCTAACCACTGTGCCACCCACCAAAAAGGGAGGAAGCCATTTGGCATTCAAAGCCAATGAGGGTACAGTCAGCCCTGTCATTTAGACTGTGATTACCAGAGAGCAATTGGCTGTGAATGCGGCTGTTGCTTTTTCAGTATTATGAAGGTGGATGAGGAGGAAGGAACAATCTGTGCAGTTTACTACAGAAATTCCCAAAGCACCAGTTGATAATTAAATCTGAGCTTCCATTTGTCAGTTTTGACTGCAGCAATAAATACTTCTTCGAATGATTAAATGCTAAAGCCAATGGCTTCGAAATTCAATCAAACCACTGGAGCCATTAATTGCAGTATGTTTCCAGACAAAAAATAGTTAGCACTTTTATGATACATTTTATAAATGGAGATTCAATTGAAATAGAATTTTTAAAGAATTGATTAATTAGTGATAATGGAAGTGGTGCTCATGGTAACATGCCTAGAAAGTGCTTCACACTAAGCTGATTCTCCAAGCTTCAGACACAGGTATATATATTTGTGGAACTGGACAAGCAAATAATAATAATATTTATCACACTAACACTGCAAAGAAGTTACTGTGAAAAGCCCCTCGTCGCCACACTCCGGCACCTTTTCATGTACACTGAGAGAGAATTCAGAATGTTCAATTCACCTGACAAGCACGTCTTTCCAGACTTGTGGGAGGAAACCCGAGCACCCGGAGGAAACCCACACAGATACAGGTGTAATGAAGTGATCCAGATTGCTTTTCACCCACACTTATTGCAAAAAACGAGCCGCCATGGAAAACACACCATGGTTGAGACCCCAGGCATCTGATTCGCCCAGCTCGGGGCTCACGGCTCAGAAGTTTGCATCTAACAAGGAGGTGCATCATTTAAACAGCCCCTCAGCACTCACTACCAGTCAAGCCAGGAGGATGGCAGCCCGGAGACTGGCTCCTCGATTTGTGGATGCCAACCTTGCCAGGGTTCTGGGCACAGTGGAGGAGAGGTGGAGCACCCTCTATCCCGGAGGGGGTAAGAGACCTAGCAGCTGGGTGGCAAATGCCACCTGGGGGGCAGTGACAGAATCAGTGAGTGCATGACCAGGAGGACTTCCATCCAATGTGGGAAGAAGATGAATGACCTCTCCCTTCCTGGCATCAGTTCTGCCTGCCATCCTTCAATTTCCAACCCCTGCCTGCCCTCAACCCCTCCCCAATCCACCGGCTGACACCTCGCACCCATCCAACATCCGACCGCCAGGCATGTTTCTCAGAACCCCCTTGGCACCCACCAGCAGAACCCTTCCATGTCCAGGTGCGGTGCCCACACATGCCACCTGCTGTCGGCCCCGTAAGTCATCAAGGCCTCATAATGCCCTCTCTCCCCACAGGAGAAGATAGCCCATAATAAGGGGGAAAGGGAGACGATGAGGGGTAGAATTCCAGAGTTGTGAGTCCTCACCCCTATGAGGAAAGGTGAGAAAAGGGCCCTGGAGTTTGCAGGATTGCCCGAGATGTGGGCAGTGACCAAAAGCGAGGTTGGCCTGCGCCAGAGAAGTGAGGATCCCCTTGTCCATTGTCATTGCAATCTAGATATATCGGGCCACTTGGAGTCACTGCCCGCCAACCACCCAAGAGAATACCTCAGGGGAGATCTCCAAGGTGAACATCAACAATGCATCAGAGCTATCACCCGCATCATCCACCATTACAGAGATACGCATCTCAGTGGGCGAGATTAGCAGACAGGCTAATCTGGGTCACTATCCTGTGAGCACCATACAGCTGCTGATGCACATCAAGTGGAGGCAGGACCATCCAGAGGAGAGAGTTCCGGAGGTCTGCTGGATCCCTGGACTCAGCTGAGCCCCAGTCAGATGCCGAGCCCCCGGATAAGGTCCTCCCTGAGCTGATGGAGATGATAAGGCAGAGCTGTGAGATTCAGGAGCGGTGTCAGGGGCATTCCTGTGACTGCAAGGCTGATTGGAGAAATCCCAAAGGCTTCAGGCGCAGGAGATGGTGCTGGCTTTGCGTGGCACTGAGGTCAACACTCTAGGACCATGACTACAGTGGAAAATCTCAAACATGATGTTCAAGCCATGAGTGGTGGTGTCCAAGGCACGCCTCAGTCTCTGATGAACATGGCTGAGGGCCTTGAGATCGTGTCCCATTCAGTAACGTACATGCCTCTGATATAGGTGGGCATTGTTGAGGCACTCCAGAGCGTGGCCTAGTCACCGAGGGCATGTCCCAGATGTAGGTGGTCATTGCCAAGGCATTCCAGAGCGTGGCCCAGTCACAGAGGACCATTGCTGAGGGTTTCAACACCATGGTGCAGACAATGAGGAGCCTCCAGGACTGGCAGCGGCAGAAATTCAGAGGCTTCAAGAGCTCACTCCAGCTGCTCCTCTGTCACTTCGAGTAACCCAGGGCCCTACGGGCACCCTCATGGAGGAGGAAGCACTGGGCCCCATTCCTGGGCCTTCCACCAAGGAGACCCATGCTGTGTCCAGTCCTTCTGAATGCCCTCCTCCTGACACTAGTGCATCTCAAGGGCAGTGTGCAGAACAGGGTGGCATAACGATGTCAGGGGCACCAGTAAGTCAGATGGGGCCTCCTGGCTCCAGGCCCCTCCAGAGGACGACTACCAAGGGTATCAAGGGCCACAGGGCACGGAGTGATCCTCTGATCCTCTGATGTGTAACTCGGGTACACAGCTTGATGTAGCACTGGACCACGCAGGATCAAGAAGCTTCAGGAACACTGAGTGGGCACTGGTGATGCCACTAGTCGCAGCAAGGGGGAAAGAGGCCCCAACTGTAGAATCCTGGCGGAGAGGAAAGAGTTACAAAGGAACCTGCTCTCCACCAGGAATGGATAATTGTCACAGGAATGGATAATTGTCATATTAAAATATTCCCCGTAAAATACTTTACACCTGAAACATGTAAACGCCTCTCTTATTTTAATCTTCACAACAGGATGGCTCTCTCTCCCGATCTGGAGTCGCTTCCTGCTACAGGCTACCCAAGAAACAGCACCAGTGAGAGCTTAGGAACCTGCGGAGCGTCACTGCTTTCCTCACAGAGCGTGGTCATCACCCTTCTGCCTTGATTAGTGACCCATTGACAGTGCCAACACAGGCCTTCACCTTGGTGTCATGTACAATAGACCCTCAGAGGAGGGAGGTGAGGGGGACAGGATGATGTGGGAAGGCGGAACAGAGAGATCGGGGAAGGGTCGGTGTGATCGGCGCAGGGTGTAGAGCTGACGGGCACACGGCTCATCTTACATGAATCTGGAGACTATAAGGGCCTCCCTGGTCCTCCTCGCCAGTCAGATCCTTTCCTCCACATATCCTGCATCCTCAGGGTCCTCCTTGGGCTCAGCCTCCAGACCTTCCTGCATCTCCTCCTCCTCAGATGAGACAACATATTCCTCCTCCTCCTCATCTAGCATGTTTCCCTGCTACCATGCCAGGTTATGGAGGGCACAGAAGACCACCACAAAGCAGTGGCTGAGCAGTGGGGCAGCAGAACTGCCTTTTCAGCAGCCCGATGCACCACACAATGACAGAATTGGTGGCAGCATGGGCCTCATTGTATCGGGTTTCCATCTCAATCTCAGGCACCGTACTGGTGACATCAGCCATGATCTCAGCGGGCATCCTTTGTCCCCCACGAGCCAACCCGTCACCCTTCGGTGGTCCTCCAAGTGCCGCAGGATGTCGCTGTCATACAGGTTCCCAGGATAGTATGAGCATACGTGCATGATCCTGAGGTGGTGGCCATAGTAATTGTTGTGCGTTCACAGAGTGGAACCCCTTCCAGTTAAAATAAGGCACTCCCTGATTCCCTGGTGTTCGCAGGGCAACATGCATGCATTCGATAGCTCCCTCAATCTGAGGGATCCGGACAATGGTGGCGAATACTGCAGCAAAGGCATCTTTGTGGGCCTGGTATAGGTTGAAGGTGATGTAGTCGGATGCGCAGGCATACAGAGCATCCGTCACCTCCCAGATGCACCTGTGGGCTGACAACTGCGAGATGCCACAGAGGTCCCTGCTCGAGATCTGGAATGACCCAGTGGGATAAAAGTTAAAGGCTGCCACGACTTTCACAGCCATCGGGAGCGGATATCCTCCTCCTCTTCCATGGTTGCAATGTCAGCGAGAACGTGGTAAAGATCCTGCATTGTCTCCCTGCTGGGACGCAGCCTCCTGCGACAAATGTTATCCGTAGCTCATTGAAAGGCCATCGACTCCTGTACGTCCTCACCCGCTGTTGGCCTCCCCTGCTGGCCTCCTCCTCAGCCTGATGGGCAGTCGGGTCTTGGGGCTGTGCGACGACCGGCCCCCTGCAGGTGTGGTGCAGGCCCAAGCCTGTGCTGGTCTTGATGCCTTCCATGAAGCCTGCTCGCATCAGCTGTGACAGTCAGGACAACGGCAACCTCAGCGGGATCAACGGCAACATTCATCTTTGTACCGGGAAAGATTTGGAGAAGGGGAGAGACCGACAATCAGTGCCTGGGTGGCAGTGCCAGGGTGCCAGGCTGGCACCAAGCCTGTGCCAAGGACCTGGCCTGGGGGTGCCCTGCCTTAAGCGGTAGGGCGAGGGTGGATCAAGGACCTCCTTAGAGGTAGGTCTGGGCAGTTGGGGGGGGGGGGGGGGCATGGTGGAGGGAGGAGCAGAGTCATCTTGAGCTGAGCTCCCCCCAAAACGGGGCTCTGTCATTTGCGCGTTAGATCGTGCCCATTATCAGCAAGCAGAAAACATTCCCCCATCCATGCCTAATTATTTAATAACTCTACCGATAACTCGTAGACCATCAATTCATCCAAAAACCTCAGACTTGTGTGGTTGTCACCACTAGTGGTATATGATATGTATTATGGCACTGCCTGTATATTAGAGGTACTTTGGTAAAGGCCTGCCTGCTGGCTCCGCCCAGTAAGCGGCGTATTAAAGTGTGTGCTCTCCTGCGCTGCAGCCATTCTGGTTCCAGCTACAGGAGGCACAACATCTCGTTCAATAAAGCCTCGATTGTTCCACCATTCTCGTCTCATGGTAATTGACGGTGCATCACCTTGTAATTGTAGATCAGGAAAAGTTCTGCAGGCCTCAGGGTTTCTCTCTTATTCAGATTTGTTTTACAGCTTTAAACCATGAAAATACCCATTGTCACAAAGCGCACAAAACGCAGGCCTTTGAATTTGAGGAGAAAATTGCCAGAATACATCATGAAGAGTTACTCAGTTTTGTATTTATTGCGACTAATGAGTCTTGGCGCTGTTTTAAGCCGGCAACTGCGAACATACATCAAAGGCTGAATGAACTGGATGTTGCACTCTCCGTTAGCTTTAACGCATTGCCGTTTTTACAGTTTCCAAGCAATAAAATTATTTCTCTCCTCTGTGGACTGGGCAATGATTCAAACCAAAAGACCAAAGTTTTCCAAATATGAACTGTTTTGGGTTGTGATCTGCTGAACTGAATCATTAAAATAGCCTTAGACCCCTCCCCCCCCCCCCCCCCCCCCCCACGTACAGATTTCTTGCCCATTATCTGTGCATATTCATGCCACAACCCTGAATTATACTTTAGCATTTTAATCAGAAATAAACCAAATACTAGAAAATAAAGGTAAACAATTCTCAAACAAAAGTGGAACAACAGAATGTTCAGCATCTGGGACCCTATGTGACTACCTGTCAGAAGCGTCTCCATATCACTTTGCACCCTCACCTCTTGAGTCATGATTGTAGGTTCACGCCCCACTCGAGAAGCTTGTGCACCCTCCTTGGGCAGGGATGTCACTGAGGGAGGGCTGCACTTTCACAAATGCTGCCTTAAATCAAGGCCACCCTGCCCTCCCGGATGGACGGCAAAGACTATTTGGAGAAGGGAAATGGATTTCCCTCCTGCCTTCAGATCAATGTTTATCCCTCAACCTAAAATAAATAATCTGGTTGTTTTTCTCGGTACTATTTGTGGGGTCTGTTGACTGCCGCATTTTTTACTTTGCAACCAGGACAGCACTTTAAATGCACTTCAAATTGGCTTTGGGATTTCAAATTGGGATGTCTTGAGTTTTTGAAAGATGGGCGGGATTCACCCCTACCCAACTGGGCGGGGGTCCCGGCGGGACGGAGTGGCGGGAACCACTCCGGTGTCGGGCCGCCCAGGGGCTAGGCCCCCCCCGCCCCCAGAGTGGTTGGCGCCCCGTCGGCCGGTGGGAAAGAGGCTTGGCGCCACGCCAACCGCCGCCAAAGGGCCTCCGCCGGCCGGCGCGATTCGGCCATGCGTGGGAGTGCCAGCGCATGCTGGCGTCATTCCCGCGCATGCGCAGAGGGATTTGCTTCCGCACCACGGATGGCGGAGGACCACAGCCTCCGGTGCGGAAGGATAGAGTGTCCCCACGGCACAGGCCCACCCATGGATCAGTGGGCCCCGATCGCGGGCCAGGCCACCGTGGGGCAACTCCTGGGGCCTGATCCCCCCCGCGCCCTCCCAAGAATCCCGGAGCCCGCCCGCACCACCAGGTCCCGCTGATAAGGGACCTACTCCAATTTACGCCAGCGGTACCGGCAATAGACAGGCTGGATTTCGGCCCATCGCGGATGGAGATTTCGGGCAGCCCCGCCGCCCATTGAGTTGCACCGGACCCCGCCATTCTCAGAGACAGGCGGTGCGACTCACGCCGGGCCGGTTTTTGGGGAGGCGGGAGAATTAGGAGGATGGCGGGGGCGGGATTCACGCCAACCCCAGCGATTCCCCCACCCGGCGGTGGGGGGGTCGGAGAATCCCACCCGTGATGTCTAAATGCACTCTGATGAAGTGATGCTAGCAAAGCTGTGCCATTCAGAGGAATGTGTCAGCCTTTGTGTTATGGGATGTTTGCATAAATTAGGGAGACAAATTAACAACACAGCTCTTGGCATGTTCGCGCCTGCCATCTCTTAATTATCTATTGTGTCTCTCCAGAAACTTTGTTAGCACCATGGGTAGCATTCGGGCCTCTTTGGGTTGGATTCTCCATTCCTGAGACTAAGGGCGGGATTCTCCGATTGTCAGCGGCGAAATCACGATCGGCTAGAAAATCCATTTTTACGCTGGAATGGGGGGCTCTGCCCCCTCAAAATGGTGTCTGTGAGGAGTACGCCCCACGCAGTCAGGACGGCCTCCGGGCATCAATTGAGGCCCTCCCCCGATGCTCCACCCCTGATGGGCCCCCGACGGCTTGCGTGTCCTCTCACTTTTCGGGGACCTCTCAAGGCGGCTATGGACTATGTCCAGCGCTGCCACAGTCGGGGGGGGGGGGGGGGGGGGGGCGGTGTGTGGAGCCTTTCAGCTGGCAGGGGGCTTCAGCGGGGACTGGTGGGTAGTGGTCCAAGTGTAGCGAGGGGGTTACAGGGAGGCAGTTTCTGGTAGGTCAGGTCCGCACACGGCCGGCACCGTGTTGTACCCCGCCGCAGGCCGGATGTGTATGCGCGGCCACAGACCCAGCAATTCTGCGTCCGTATCAGCAGGAAGGGTGATATGGTTGATCGCCCCCCACCAGGCAGAGCATCAGTGTGGGTGCACCGCCAACATTTTGGTGATAAGGCCCGACTGATCCTGCAGGCATAGCCGCAGAATCGGAGAATCCAGCCCTAAGTGTTGACGCCGACGCAGGATTCGTGGAGTTTCACAGCAGCAAAACTGGCAGCGCACCTGGACCCATCCAGCGAATGTTGAGGGGCTAGCACCGGTGCCATGTGGAACACAATCGATTCCAATGAGAAACGGTGCCGGATTCTCCGGATTCGCAATTGACACTCGGGAGGCTGACAAGCCGCATAGACACATTACAATCCCCGCACACATCACCCCAGCCAACAAGGTGGCACTGGTGGTACTGGAGCATGCCCATACAGCTGATGGGTTCGGCTGGGGCCAGAAGGCACCTGGGGGGGTGCCCTTTGGAGGTCACCTATATGACCCATGGCCCTAAGTTCACAATGGGCATTCTGCGGGAGTGCAGCTACATGGCTGCCTAGCAGGCCGCAGTCATGGTGTTCCATGCCCGTCCACCGCGACCCCACAGCCCGTCCACCGCGACCCCACAGCCCGTCCACCACGACCCCACAGCCCACCCCCAGTACTCCCCCTGACCTTGGCAGAAGTTCCCAGGCCAGCGGCACAACTTTCAGCCAACTATTGCGATGTTGGACGCTTTCCGTTCCCCCCCCCCCCCCCCCCCCCCCCTCTCCCTCAGCAGCCATGATGCCGGTTTCACAATTTCTAAAAGCACACGTGAACCGCGCCATCGGGAATTCGGCCTATTGGAGCGGAGAATCGCGGAGGCCCCGGAGAATACCGGGTCAGGCCCGCTAATGATATGCAAACTGTGTCTCCTGTATATGCGTTCCTGAACGCATTGGCGCCGCTGTCGAGGCAACGGAGAATTGCGATTTGGCGTCAAATCGGCGGCCACCGCGATTTTGGTGTTTCCCGATTTCGGCATCAGCCGACGGAGGAACCCGTCCAATAAGTTGCTCGTTCAAGCCCCATTAATGAGACCTGAGCGTAGAATCGAGGCAGACGCTTTTTAATGCGGTTACTGAGAGAGTGCAGGATTGTCTGAGGTGCTGCCTCTCGGCCCTCACAGGTGAATGTAAAAATTTCCCTTGCCACTATGTGGAAGAGCAGGCAGATTTTCCCTGAGCATTTTGACCACTAACCTTTATCACCTGAGCAGATTGCCTGATGGTGTTTCACACTGCTGCTTTAAGACAGAGATAGATAGGCCCTTGATTAATGAGGGGATCAGGGGCAGGAGAATGGAGATGAGAAACATATCAGCCATGATTGAATGGCGGAGCAGACTCGATAGGCCGAATGGCCTAATTCTGCTCCTGTGTCTTATGGCTTGTGGAATCATGCTGTGTGCTGTGTTTCCTTCATTACAACAGTGACTGAGCTTCAAAAGCACTTCATTGGCTACAAAGTGCTGTGAGCCAGGTTGAGGTCATGAAAGATGCACGTTTTCTTTCTGCCGGTGTTTTTAATCTTTCATCTACTTTGACTATTACTTCTGCAGCTGGTATACTAAATTTAAACTAAAATAAAGTAAAAAGGAGCAAAAGAGTTGGCTCTGTACGGCAGGCAGGTGTTTCCAAGTCCTTTTTTGTTCTAATATCTCTATTATGTTCAGTGCCCGAGGATCAGAAACAGCAAATAAGGCAAGGCAGGGGGAGGAGTTACAGGGGGACATGGGCAAACATGTTGCCGGCACCTTTGCCTGCTTGCGTGTTTGTACTGGCTTGATTCCAAATGCCTACATCTGGCTCACGGTCTCAGGCTAACTCCTGTGATCGGTGTTTGCTTGCACGCAGCCAATCTGATTAACTGACATTGTCCAATTTCACCTTCATTTGTTGTCACCGATTATGACAGGCCAGGAGTTTACAGTAAGACTTTGACACTTTGATTCTATAGCACAGTGGATTCTTCGGATCACAGAGGCGCAGAAATTGCAGCA
This sequence comes from Scyliorhinus canicula, assembly GCF_902713615.1. Lineage (NCBI taxonomy): Eukaryota > Metazoa > Chordata > Chondrichthyes > Carcharhiniformes > Scyliorhinidae > Scyliorhinus > Scyliorhinus canicula. Next base: position 205,438,506 of record NC_052150.1, read on the forward strand.
CAGAGCTGGTTTAGCACAGTGGGCTAAATAGCTGGCTTGTAATGCAGAACAATGCCAGCAGCGCGGGTTCAAACCCCGTACCAGCCTCCCCGAACAGGCGCCGGAATGTGGCGACTAGGGGCTTTTCACAGCAACTTCATCGAAGCCTACTTGTGACAAAAAGTGATTATTATAGGGGCTAGTTTAGCACACTGGGCTAAATCACTGGCTTTCAAAGCAGACCAAGGCAGGCCAGCAGCACGGTTCAATTCCTGTACCAGCCTCCCCGAACAGGCACCGGAATGTGGCGACTAGGGGCTTTTCACAGTAACTTCATTTGAAGCCTACTCGTGACAAAAAGCGATTTTCATTTCATTTCAGATGAAGGTCATTTGACCTGTTTAGCCTGTGCCGGCATTCATTCTTCAATGAGCCATCAACTAAGATATATTTCTTCTGCCCTGTCTCTGCAACCTTTCATATTCTCCACCTTGTCAAATATCTGTGTAAGTTCCCTTTAGATGGAGTTATGTCACAAGCCATGTGCAGTAAATAGTAAAGTCGCCATAGTCCCAGATGACCACGCCCTTTGAGGGGAAGAGCTGACTGGTGGTGATTTAACCTGAGGATCACCACGTCTCAGACGAGGGATCGTGTTGAGAAGGACCTTTATGAATAACCTCAGCCGCTACGGGAATAGAGCCCACACTGCTGGCCTCGCTCTGCATCGCAAACCAGCTGTCTAGCCAGCTGAACTAAACCAGCCCTCGGTTAGCCAGCAGCAACCAGATTGTTAGCAAAGATCCTTTCCTGGCTTATACATTTTATACATTCCTGTGCATGTCCTAATAATGTTCTATTGGGAAAAAAAATCTACATTTGAATTTACCTTTTTATTCTCCTGCTGATAATCCACAATCTCTGATCTCTGTTGTACGCTGTTGCACAGTCAAAATCTGTCCCGTAAGATTTTGCCAAAGATATTTTTACAGGTACAGTCTACAGATGCTATTCCAGCTATCTCAGTGAGGCTGGCTGTTTGTTTACCAACAATGTCAATCGGTAAACCCACCATCAGTGATCAGAATGCATTGTGCTTAGGGGTATACCAGCCCTGCCCAATTTCTGCAACTCCTCCGCTTCATTCTGGATCACATCTTTACCTTCGACAACATGTTCTTTATCCAGACACACGGATCAGCCATGGGGACCAAATTTGCACCTCAATATGCCAACATCTTCATGCACAAGTTTGAACAAGTTTCAACCGACGTTATACACCAGATACATCGATGACATTTTTTTTCCTTTGGACCCACGGCGAAGAATCACTGAAACGACTACACGATGACATCACTAAGTTCCATCCCAACATCAGACTCACCATGGACTACTCTCCAAAATCAGTTGCATTCTTGGACACACTCATCTCCATCAAGGACGGTCACCTCTAGGCAGCGCGGTGGCGCAGTGGGTTAGCCCTGTTGCCTCACGGCGCCGAAGTCCCAGGTTCGCTCCCGGCTCTGGGTCACTGTCCGTGTGGAGTTTGCACATTCTCCCCGTGTTTGCGTGGGTTTCGCCCCCACAACCCAAAGATTTGCAAGCTAGGTGGATTGGCCACGGTAAATTGCCCCTTAATTGGAAAAAATTAATTGGGTTCTCAAAATTTATAAAGAAAAAGGACAGTCACCTCAGCACCTCGCTTTACCGCAAGCCCACGGATAACCTCACGATGCTCCACTTCTCCACCTTCCACCCTAATCACATTAAAGAAGCCATCACCTATGGACAAGCCCTCCGTATACACAGGATCTGCTCAGACACGGAGGAGTGTAACAGACATCTACAGAAGCTGAAAGATGCCCGAGTAAGAACGGGATATGGCGCTCGACTCATCGATTGACAGTTCCAACGCGTTACAGCAAAAAACCGCACCGACCTCCTCAGAAGACGAACACGGGACACAACCGACAGGGTACCCTTTGTCGTCCAGTACTTTCCCGGATCAGAGAAACTACGACATCTTCCTCGCAGCCTTCAACACGTCATCGATGAAGATGAACATCTTGCCAAGGTCATCCCCACACCCCCACTACTTGCCTTCAAACAATCGCACAACCTCAAACAAACCATTGTTTGCAGCAAATTATCCAGCCTTCAGAACAGCGACCACGACACCACACAACCCTGCCAGGGCAATCTCTGCAAGACGTGTCAGATCATCGACATGGATACCACCATTACACGTGAGAACACCACCCACCAGGTACTGTACATACTCGTGTGACTCGGCCAACGTTGTCTACCTCATACGCTGCAGGAAAGGATGTCCCGAAGCGTGGTACACTGGCGAGACCATGCAGACGCTGCGACAACGAATGAACGGACATCGCGCGACAATCACCAGGCAGGAATGTTCCCTTCCAGTCGGGGAACACTTCAGCAGTCAAGGGCATTCAGCCTCTGATCTCCGGGTAAGCGTTCTCCAAGGCGGTCTTCAGGACGTGCAACAATACAGAATCGCCGAGCAGAAACTTATAGCCAAGTTCCGCACACTTGAGTGTGGCCTCAACCAGGACCTTGGATTCATGTCGCATTACATCCACCCCCCACCATCTGGCCTGGGCTTGCAAAATCCTATCAACTGTCCTGGCTTGAGACAATTCACACCTCTTTAACCTGGGGTTACCCCTATCTCTGGATCTGTTAAGACTTAATTACCTGCTACTGCTCGCATTCTAAGCATTGTCTGGCATCTTTGAATTTGTCTGTATATATGTTTCTGGAACATACCTCTCCATTCACCTGAGGAAGGAGCAGTGCTCCGAAAGCTAGTGTTTGAAACAAACCTGTTGGACTTTAACCTGGTGTTGTAAGACTTCTTACTGTGCTCACCCCAGTCCAACGCCGGCATCTCCACATCAATTTCTAACCATACAACTTGGATAATCCCGGGATATTAGAATAGTATCCTCCTATGATCAACAAGTTTGTTTCACACACAAGTGCCTTCCATCTCTCCACAGGCGGACCGAGGAAAGAAAAGTTGAGGAACTGAGGTCATGAATGGGAAATCTGGTATGGAATGGCACAGCTGGTACTGAATGGTAGAGCTGGTATTGAATGGCACAGCTGGTACTGAATGGTAAAGCTGGTATTGAATGGCACAGCTGGTACTGAATGGTAGAGCTGGTATTGAATGGCACAGCTGGTACTGAGTGGTAAAGCTGGTATTGAATGGCACAGCTGGTACTGAATGGTAAAGCTGGTATTGAATGGCACAGCTGGTACTGAATGGTAAAGCTGGTATTGAATGTCACAGCTGGTACTGAATGGTAAAGCTGGTACTGAATGGTAAAGCTGGTGTTGAATGGCACAGCTGGTACTGAATGGTAAAGCTGGTATGGAATGGCACAGCTGGTATTGAATGGGAAAGCTGGTATGGAACGGCACAGCTGGTACTGAATGGTAAAGCTGGTATTGAATGGCACAGCTGGTACTGAATGGTAAAGCTGGTATGGAATGGCACAGCTGGTACTGAATGGTAAAGCTGCTTAACTCCAGTCAGTAAACATACAGAGGAACTGTTGTGATCAGATTCATTTTGTTTAGTCAGCCCAACGTGTCTTTATATAATCATACACAATAGGTGGAATTTTCTGATATTTTTTCCAAGTATCGATCTCGACGAGAAAACCACAGAGGGCGGAGGCAGGAAGTGTCGCCGTATATTCAGCCTCTTTCAGAATTGTTATTTTCACGAATTTCACCGTGGCGATCTACCTCTGATTCGCTTACCCCGCCAGGCCTTAATGCTGCAATCAGTGGGGCTCACCATTTGGGGCGGCACAATAGCACAATGGTTAGCACTGTTGCTTCACAGCTCCAGGGTCCCAGGTTCGATTCCCGGCTTGGGTCACTGTCTGTGCGGAGTCGGCACTTTCTCCTCGTGTCAGCGCGCGTTTCCTCCGGGTGCTCCGGTTTCCTCCCACAAGTCACGAAAGACGTGCTTGTTAGGTGAATTGGACATTCTGAATTCTCCCTCCGTGTACCCGAACAGGCGCCGGAGTGTGGCGACTAGGGGCTTTTCACAGTAACTTCATTGGAGTGTTAATGTAAACCTACGTGTGACAATAATAAAGATTATTATTTAAACGTCCCTCCAGGACTTGTTCCAAATCCAATCGAGGGGGTGGCTGCCAGAAAGACTGTACCACAAGTGCCAGAAAATGGCATTAGAATAGATTGATGCTTGATGGCTGGTGCGGACACGATGGGCCGAAGGGCCTCTTTCCATGCTGTAACAATGCTCTATGACTATGAGGGTGAGGTGGAGGCAAGAGACACAAGTGAGAACCCGAAACACATTCAGCCATGGCGCAAGGCTCACGTGAGTTACCTTTCTCCTCTCAGTGTTCCCCAGTCCTGCACTAATGCCAACTCGCTTCCCTTGCAGGCCAATCAGCCCGGACCATCCTTGCAGCCCCTGGACACCCCAGACCCGAGCAGCTTTGAGGAAGACGTCTCAGAGACCAGCATTGAATAAGCACCATAGCTGTCAGCCACACTCTCCACTAGCGTAGTTCCTCACACTTCAGTGGGCAGCATGGTAGCACAGTGGTTAACACAGTCGCTTCAAAGCCCCAGGGTCCCAGGATCGATTCCCGGCTTGGGTGACTGCGCCGAGTCTACACATTCTCCCCCGTGTGTGCGTGGGTTTCCTCTGGGTGCCCTGGTTTCCTCCCATAGTCCAAAGATGTGCAGGTTAGGTGGATTGGCCATGGTACATTGCCCTTAGTGAACAAAAAAGTAGGGTGCAGTTACTGGTTTATGGGGATAGGGTGGAGGTGTGGGCTTAAGTGTGGTGAAGCACCGAAGTATAGGTGCTGTTGTGCTTTCTTGGTGGTAGCATCGACATGGGTGGACCAGGACAGATTTTTGGAGATGTGCACCCCTCGAAATTTGAAGCTGTCAACTATCTCCACCTCGGCCCCATTGATGCTGACAGGGGTGTGTACAGTACTTTGCTTCCTGAAGTCAATGACCAGCTCTTTAGTTTTGCTAGCATTGAGGGAGAGATTGTTGTCGTTACACTACTCCACTAGTTCAATGCTTGGTGGCTAAGCTCCCAAACCGTTAACTATTGGGCGCCAGTCAGTGGCATACTCATGCATTGCAATACTGGCTAAATTGGCACAATTGACTCGGCAAGAAAGGATCAGGGAGCTGATTAGGTACCTTGATTTCCCCTGTGGCAGGTGAGGCACACCTGATCCATGTTAAGACTGCAATTTGCAGTCAGCTTTATCCTTGGATGGCACCCTCATTCCCCCAGTTCTCCAGAGCCGTGGATTAAATGAGCCTCCCAACCTGAACCGCCTGCAACCCATCATTATACCTCTGATAGCCTGACCTCATAACCTTTGGCTTTCTACCTCCAGACAGCTTCACTTTGCCATTCTGTGTGTGAGAGCTCTTCTGCCCTCATGCGGCTAGTAACAACCCCTTTTCAGAGTTGGACTTTAACCTGGTGTTGTAAGACTTCTTACTGTGCTCACCCCAGTCCAACGCCGGCATCGCCACATCAATTTCTAACCATACAACTTGGATAATCCAGGGTTATTAGAATAGTATCCTCCTATGATCAACAAGTTTGTTTCACACACAAGCGCCTTCCATCTCTCCACAGGCGGACCGAGGAAAGAAAAGTTGAGGAACTGAGGTCATGAATGGGAAATCTGGTATGGAATGGCACAGCTGGTACTGAATGGTAGAGCTGGTATTGAATGGCACAGCTGGTACTGAATGGTAAAGCTGTTATGGAATGGCACAGCTGGTACTGAATGGTAAATCTGGTACTGAATGGCACAGCTGGTACTGAATGGTAAAGCTGGTATTGAATGGCACAGCTGGTACTGAGTGGTAAAGCTGGTATGGAATGGCACGGCTGGTACTGAATGGTAAAGCTGGTATTGAATGGCACAGCTGGTACTGAATGGTAAAGCTGGTATGAATGGCACAGCTGGTACTGAATGGTAAAGCTGGTATTGAATGGCACAGCTGGTACTGAATGGTAAAGCTGGTATGGAATGGCACGGAGTATCGCCGGGGATCGGCGTGAATCCTGTCGGCTGCCAAATTCTCCAGTGCCAGGGTTTTGGCAGGGGCAGGAATGGCGCCACGCCGGTCGGTGGCCACTCAGCGCCCCCTCCCGCCCCCGGCAATTCTCCGGCCCGTGATGGGCCAAGTGGCCGCCCGTTTTAGGCTGGTCCCACAGCGTAAATTAGACCTGGTACTTGCCTGTGGGACCTGGCTCTGCGGGCGGACTCCGGGGTCCTCGAGGGGGGTCAGGGGGGATCTGGCCCTGGGAGTGCCCCCACGGTGGCCTGGCCCGTGATCGGGGCCTACCGATCTGCGGGCGAGCCAGTTAGTGGAGGCACTCTTTCCCTCTGCACCGGCTGCTGTGAACCTCCACTATGGCCGGTGCGGAGACGAACCCCCCTGAGCATGCGCTGGGATAACGGCAGCACATGCTGGCGTCCGGCGCATGCGCCAACTCTTGCTGGCCGGCGGAGGCCCTTCGGCGCTGGTTGGCATGGCGCCAAGCCCTTTGACGCGGGCTGGCGCAGCGCCAACCCCGCTGGTGCCAGCCTAGCCCCTGAAGGTGCAGAGGATTCCGCACCTTCCGGGCGGCCCGACACCGGAGTGGTTTACGCCACTCCTTGGCGCCGGGACCGTCCGCCCCGCCCTGTAGGTGAGAATCCCGCCCCCCAACTCTGTCCATGCCACCTGGCATTTTATGGGAGCACACCCAGGGAACTCACAGTTGCCCCCCCTGTGCGGACTCTGTGATTTCACCCTCTCCCGCCCACTCCCATCTGCCACTCGAGAAGGGCAATCGCTCATCGGACGTATCAGCAGGAGCCCAGCAAGGGAGATGCGAGAAGTGCTAACTGCACACTAGGCCGACAGCAACGAAGGGCCTCTAAGGCCTGCAAGCCAAACCGTGCCCCCCCACCACCACCACCCCACCCCGTAAAAGTGCTGAGACTGAGCCACAACACCCTGGCACCAAAATTCCCTCATCTGAGTCCCCCGGGTCCTCTACGGGGTCTCCTCTGCAATTGACACCCTGGAGGATAATGGCGACCTGAGCGCTCGCCTCCGACACCCTCTTCCCAGCTGTTGGAAATCCCGCTGGCTTCACGTTGCCCTCAGCATCAGCATCTATTCTTTTCTCCCTCCTGTACTTTCCTAGCTTCTCCTTCACGTATTGCTGATGTTACAGCCGGGTTTGTTTTACATTTGGCTTGTTTTTATCGAATATTCCGCAGTTGCTGCAATGATGGTCAGCGACTGCTGCTATTTTCTCCAATAACATTATCCACGATGACTTAGCCACTGAAGGGTTGGATTTATTATTCCTACATATTATCACAAGTTTATTGAGGAATCGTTTACCGTTAGTTACAGAGGTTTTTAATGGCCGTGATATATTGGAGAAATATTATGGTCGGGATCACATTCCCTCACCCTTATTTCATTAAAACAGCTCTTTAGCCATATCTCAAAAATCCACTTAGTAGGGATGAAGAATTAAATCGCTGGACCGTGTCAACATAGCGCACAACATTCTGCCAAGTTAAGGCACAATGCTTTTTTTTCACAAATCTTTTTATTCAGAAGCCTAAAACGCCTGCCCCCCCCTCCCGCCTGCAACTCAGGCTGGTCCGACACACCGGAAATGGCCTCCAGGGGACCTTGCTCCAAATACATATGCAACACTTCCGCGATAGTATCAAATACCTCCCTCCAATCTCTTTCCAGCATCGGGACAAAACCATGTGCACATGGTTTGTGGGGGCCCTCCCACACCGCTTACGGAATCCTCCACCCCCTCAAAGAGATGGCTCACCCTTGCTTTTGTGTTTTGTGAGGTGCGCCCTATACACGACCTTCAATTGTATCAGCCCCAACCTCGCGCATGAAACTGAGGCATTCACACTTCGTAGCAACTCACACCACAGACCCTCTTTCATCGTCTCTCCCAGCTCTTCCTCCCACTTCACCTTAACCCCCGCCATGGACACCCTGGGTGGGAATCTTCGACCCCCTGCTGGGCCGGAGAATCGCCGGGGGGCAGCGTGAATCCTGCCCCGCCGCCTCGAAGCCGCCTGCTGGATTCTCCGGCGTCGGTTTTTCGGCGGGGGGGGAATCACATCGCGCCGGTCGGGGGCTGTTGGCAGTGGACCCCCCACCCCCCCCACCCCCGGCAATTCTCCGACCCCCTGCCGGGCCGAGTGGCCACCCATTTTTGGCTGGTCCCGCCAGCGTAAATCAAACCAGGTCCGTACCGGTGGGACCTGGCTCTGCGGGCAGCCTGCGGAATCCTCGGGGTGGGGGGGACGTGTGGGGATCTGGCCCCGGGGGGGCGCCCCCACGGTGGCCTGCCCACGATTGGGGCCCATTGATCTGCGGGCGGGCCTGTGCCGTGGGGGCACTCTTTTCCTCCGCACTGGCCGATGTAACGGTCCGCCATGGCCGGCGCGGAGAAGAACCCCCCTGCGCATGCGCTGGGATGACGCCAGTACACGCTGCCGCTCTCACACATGCGCCAACGGCCCTTTGCCGGCAGTTGGCATGCCGCCAAGCCCTTCGGCACCGGCTGGCACGGCGCCAACCCCGCTGATGCTGGCCTAGCCCCTGAAGGTGCGGAGGATTCCACACCTTCCAGGCGGCCCGACGCCGGAGTGGTTCGCGCCACTCCTCAGCGCCGGTACAGCCCACCCCGCCGGTTAGGGGAGAAACCCGCCCCCTATCTATCCTCCTCCAGAATTCTCCCATAAATTGCCGATAACATCTGCTTCTCCCGCCGACAGTACCGCCTCCACTAATGAGGGGACCGGCGTTATCGGGAAGGTCTGGATAAAAGTAAATTATGGCGGATGCTGGAATCCAGCTTTTACAAAGAGTCATCGGACTCGAAACGTTAGCTCTTTTCCCTCCCTACAGATGCTGCCAGACCTACTGAGATTTTCCAGCATTTTCTCTTTGGCCCCAGCTTAAAGTGCTGTCGAAACCGCCTCTAAATCTTCAAAGCTGCCACCACCAGCAGACTCACCGAACACTTGCCCAGGCCATCGGGAGCAGCGCCGTTGCCAGTGCCCTCAACCACTGTTCCATTGCTCTCTCTGCATGACCGCCCTCCTAACCCTGACCACCTCCCCCCCCCCCCCCCCAAATAAACAAGGTGACCAATTTTTTCCACCTCCTTGAAAAAAGATTTGGGCAGAATGACAGGCAGGCACTGAAATAGGAACAGAAATCACGCTAGCACATTCATTTTAACTGCCTGCACCTGGCCTGCCAACAACAGAGGGAGGTTGTCCCATCTTGTCAAGTCAGCCTTCACCCTCCCCACCAAACTAGTAAAATAATACCTTCGGAGCCCACCCCAGTCACGCTGCACCTGTAAGTACCTGAAGTGGGTTGCACCCTACGGAATGGCATCCCACACCCCCGCCCCCACTCCCGGTTGGGACACCGTAAAATATTCGCTGTTACTTAGGTTCAATTCATACGCCGAGAATGACCTGAATCTTTGGAGCAGCCCCATTATATTCCCCGCCGACATGCTCGTGTCTGAGATATTCAGTAGCAATTATCGGTGTACAAGGATACCCTATTTTCCACCCCTCCCTCACTATACCCCTCCACAAGTCCGAGCTCCTTCGAGCGATGGCCAACGACTCTATAGCCAATGCAAACAGCTTGGGGGACATAGCACATCCCTGCCTCGTACGACGGTGCAGAGCAAAATACTCCGAATTCATATTATTTGTGCGACCACTCGCCTTTGGCTCCGAAACAGCAGCCGTACCCACGCCGTAAACCTCGGCCCAATCCCAAATCTTTACAAGACCGCCATCAAATAACCCCACTCTACCTGGTCAAATGCCTTCTCCGCATCAGTGCCCCCACTACCTCCTTCTCATTTCCATCCGTCAGTGACATGATCGCATTTAACAACCGTCTAATATTTGAGAACAGCTGCCTTCCCTTTATGAACCCCATCTGATTCTCTCCTATCAGCTTCGCAAGGCACCTCTCCACCTTTGCCAGTATCTTGGCATCCACATTTAATAAGGATATGGGGCTGTATGACCCACACTCCACCAGATTCTTGTCCTTTATTAACAGTAGGGAAATCAAAGCCTGCACCAAAGTTTGTGGAAAGCCCCCCCTACCTATCGCCTCCTCAAACATCCCCACCAACACCGGCGCCAACTTGTCCTTAAACTTGTTATAATACTCCAATGGGAACCCATCCAGTTCTGCTGCCTTCCCTGATTGCATCCTCCCGATTGCCTCTTTTACCTCCTGCTCCCGCATTGGTCCCTCCAGCATTGCCCTATCTTCCTCCCCCAACCTCGGATACTCCAACCCGTTCAGGAGTTCCCTCATCACTCGCTCCTCTCCTGGCAGCTCCTACCTAGACAACATCTCATAGAACTCCTCAAAAACTTTATTAATCTGCTTGGGGTCACCACTAGCTTCTTCCCCGTTTTGTCCCACAACTGGATTATCTTCCTTCCTCCTGTCCAGGCGGGCCGTGTCCGAGCCCCCCGCGTATCTTCTATCCACCTCCAACATCTCCTGCATCAACCTCTAGTGCTCCTTCCTGTCCTCCTTGTCCACCTTAGCCTCAAACAAGATCACCTTCCCCCTCACTACTGCCTTAGAGCCTCCCAAACCACTGCCTGCAAAGTTTCTCCTGCGCAATTGAATCCCATATATTCCTCGATAACCTTCCCAATCTTATCACAAAAACTCTGGTCCCCCAAAAAACCCACATCCATTCGCCGTGGCATCTGGGCCACCCCCTTCTCCGAGACCACAGCCAATGCGGCGCATGGTCCGAAATCACTATCGCTGAAGACTCCGACCCTTTTACCCCAGCCAATAACGCCATCCCCATCATGAAATAGTCTATTCTTGAATACACTTTGTGTACCGGGGAGAAAAACAAGTACTCCCGCTCCCACGGGTGCAAGAACCTCCATGGGTCCACTCTTCCCACCTCTCCCATGAGCCCAGTCAACACCTTTGCCCTTCCCGACTGGGCCAGCGAGTGCGGCTGTGACCTGTCCATCCTTGGTCTTGCACTATATTCTAGTCCCCCCCCACTATTAACTCATGAGTGTCCAAATTCAGGATGGCAGCCAACACCCTCTTTTCGCAAACCTTACATCGTCCCAGTTGGGGCCATATACACTTACCAGCGCCACCAACCTCCCCTCTAATGCCCACATCACAATCACGCACCTGTCCCCCTGGTCCACCACCTCCTTCTCCATGGAGCCTCACCCTGTTGCTCACCCTGAGCCCAGCTATCAAACCCGGAATGGAACACCTCACTCACCCAGCCCTTCCTGAGCCTCACCTGATCCTTCACCCTCAGGTGGGTCTTCTGCAGCATCCCCACATCAGCCTTTAGGCTCTTTAAATGCTCAAAAACCCTTGATCTCTTCACCGGTGCCCCCCCCCCCCCCCCAATCCTCTCACGTTCCACATTACTATTCAGACCGAGGGTCTCTCACCATCCTCGCCCCCACCCCGTCCCTTCCATCCGCCATCATCATAACCCCGCGCCCTGCCCACTTGGCCTCATCGCCATGTTCCTTGGTTGCCGTCGAACACCTCAAATCCTTAAGGCATGATGCTTGGCAAAGATTTGACTTCTATTGCCGAACCCAAGGGAGGTAAGCATAATTAGAAAGTGGACTGATAATTTTAATCCAAGCAAATTGGTAATGGAATAATAATTCCCCTGCTTGCTGACACCATTGCAGAACTGTTACTGGTGATTCCCAACAAAATCATGAAGGTGTTTTATTTTTCCAGAAAGGATTTTGAAAGATTCTTGCCAGAAATGGGAAACAAAAGAAGCCTCCACAAACACATTTACAATCATCTCAAAAAGAAAAGGCTTGCATTTCTATAGCGCCCCTCACCACCTTGGGATGTCCCAAAATGCTTTGCAACCAATGGAGTAACTTTTGAAGTGCAGTTGCTGTTTTTGTTTCTTTATTCATTCATGGGATGTGTGGGCATCACTGGGCTGGGCCAACATTTATTGTCCATCCCTGAGGGCATTTAATAGTCAACCACATTGCTGTGGGCCTGGAGCCGCATGTAGGCCAGACCAGGTAAGGATGGCAGATTTTCTTCCCTAAAGGATATCAGTGAACCAAATTTGTTTGTACAATCGACAATGGTTCCATGGTCGTCATTAGACTTTTAGTTCCATATTTTTATTGAATTCAAATTCCACGATCTGCCCTGGTGGGATTTGAATGCAGGTCCCCAGAGCATTACCGTGGGTTTTTGGATTACTAGTCCAGTGACAATACCACTACTCTCCTTAATGTAGAAAATGTGGCGTTTGGGTCACTGTCTGTCCGGAGTCTGCACGTTCTCCGCGTGGTCTGCGTGGGTTTCCTCCGGGTGCTCCAGTTTCCTCCCACATGTCCCCAAAGACGTGCTTGTTAGGTGAATTGGACATTCTGAATTCTCCCTCTGTGCACCCGAACAGGCACCGGAGTGTGACGACAAGGGGATTTTCACAGTAACGTCATTGCAGTATTAATGTGAGCCTATTTGTGACAATAATAAAGATTATTTTTATTATAATATACCTGTGTTTGTGCTTTGGTTTTGGTCTAAGTATTGGCCAGGACACTATCTGCCTGTTCTTCAATGTGGTACCATTGGATCTTTCAATTCTACCTCAAGGAGCCGTCGCAACTTTGGTTTAGCGTTTCATCTGAAAAGCGACCATGCGGCACCCCCTCAGTACTGCAGGGGAGTGCCGGCCTTATTTTCGTGCTCAAGTCTCTGGAATGGCACTTGAACCCACATCCTTGCGGCATAGAGGCGAGAGTGCTGCCAGTTGCCCCATGGCTGACGCAAGACCAATCGACTTGTGTACAAGTGAATTCTTGATCCAAGTTAGATTGAGAAAGAAAAGAATTGGACCGGACAATCCTTAGTGCACACAGCTCAGTTACAAAAGGTGAAGCTTTCAATTGTTATGGAGGCAGAAAATGGACATTATCAGTGGAGGCTGTGTGCTATACCCAGCTCTTCAATGGGAAGTAAGTTACATGGGCAGTAAATCTGTGATACTGACAAGTTAACGCCCCATCAAAGATGGCGGGACTGTCGTATGAGGAGAGATGATATCGGTTTGGACTATAGTCATTGGAGTTTAGAAGAGTAGAAACTTACAAAATCGAACAGGATTAGACAGGGTAGATTCGGAAAGAATGTTCCTCATGGTGGGGGAGTCCAGAATTAGGGTTCATAGTGTGAGGATAAGGGGTAAATCTTTTCGGACTGAGGTGAGGAGAGATTTCTTCACCCAGAGAGTGGTGAATCTATCGAATTTGCTACCACAGAAGGTAGTTGAGGCCAAAACATTGTGTAATTTCAAGGAATTAGACATAGCTCTTGGGGCTAAAAGGATCAATGGATATGGGGGGAAGCGGGATCAGGGTATTGAACTTGATGATCAGCCATGATTGTAATGAATGGCCGAGCAGGCTCGAAGGGCCAAATGGCCTCCTCCTGCTTCTATTTTCTAGGAACGTTCCACCCAATGCTGACTTAGCTGAATTCAGCCAAAGTGGCAACTGGAGTAATTACCATTGTTCTCAGCGCCTGGGATTGAGTGGCAAATTAGGCTCCATTCGCAATCCCATGACTTCTGCTGGAGAGTAGACATGGGCATCCGGACAGTGGGTGAGGCCATGATTTGGCTTAGCTGTGATGCCCCATGTGGTTGAATAGTTTGTCCATGTGCAATTGGACTAGGAATGTTAACTGATACTCATGGAACGATAGACCGATCAGAACTAATGCCTACAGGAGAAGAGATGGGGGGATAAATTGTTTTTTTTCAAATAAATCATTGTGATCAACAGGTAATACAAAATACACCGTACCCTGTCCTCGGTCCCCTGTCTTAAACTGGCATTTAGTTCCCTTCATGTTAATATAAAGCTGTGATAAATGTAAAATGTAACAGCAAACGATAAACTGATTTCTGCAATGCGTCATGTCTATGCATATGCATGCGCAAGTTTGAAACCACACGGCCCTTGGTATTTGCTTGAACTATTGATACTCTTGATATATTATATGTTTTCCACATCCTTTTAAGGTTGACTTAACAAGTAGCCGAGAAATACTTAAATTGTTTACCACAGTATCATCCATGTATCATCAAGTGATCTGGTTTTCACACAAGTTCAAAAACCTAGAAGAAAGCAATTTGTTGGAACGCAAAAGACAGAGGTTCTGGGATCAGTTTTCATATCAGTTACTGCAGAGGAGGCCGGTGTACAAGAATAATATCCACAGATCTGTGCTGGTTATAGAGAATCCCTCGTTTTAGCATAACCTCCAGCACAGTGGAGAGCACACATCATTCCTCTGCACAGTCCGTGATCAGAAATTCAGTGAGGCTATTAAGCTCGGGTTAGCTGCCCTGTCAAAAATGTAAGACAAGGACCAATCCTTGATTTTAGTTTATTGCGGACCGCAAAAAAAAGGTCACGCGTTTCACCGTTTTTCCGAAAGCGATTCTCGGCAAGGCAGTGACCTTCATTTTGAAATCTTTTCCTGACAGGAGCAATAGCACAAAATTACCCCCCTTTCGCTAACTTGGTTGAAAATGGCAGCACAAGCAAATGTGAAAGGTCATTTTGAAACTTTATATTATCAACGGGAAGGATTTTGCCGTCCAGTTTGAGCCATTCCTTCCAATAGTTGTGCATGTGCAAACAACAAAAAAAGGCCACAACAATAATGTCTGAGCCTCCATGGCAATGGCAGGGCCTTCCATGGAGCTGGTGGCTTATTGGAGTTCTGAGTTGCCAATTTCCTTTCTTCCTTAATGGTATTGAATGCCCCATTGTGTATTTCCAGTATTATCTCTTGTCGTCATTACCTACCTGTGATTCAATAAAAAATCAGGAGTCCAGGCAATGCACAAGCCAGCATGTTCTTCAATAAGATAGTGTTCGCTCGTGCAAAACGAGGAACCAATTGTTCAAACATTGGAAGTGTTGAAATGTTGCGTAAAATGTTTGCACTCCTCAATGCGTTTAAGGCAGTTCTGGGTTGGGCCAGTTTCGAATTCTGCCTTGATGTAAAGAGGAAACCAAACCCTTCTTCAGTCAAATGCCAAACGAGCTCTGGTGTGAGCCCAGTCCTTCAAGTAATGTTGACCTCCACCACATCAAAACTAATATTCTTCATCTCCCCCTCACACCCAGCACCCCCCCCCCCCCCCCCCCCCCCCCCCCAGCAGCATGCTAACATAGTTGCAGCCAAGTGTAAGGATGTAATACATTACATGAGCCACTGGCTCGCCCTAACAAGAGTCTGAAGTTAGTTTTGGCGCAATATCAGGCAAGGGTAATCCATTTGTTGCATGTGAAAGAACTATAAGGTTTGTGTGGGGAATTTCTTTCGGTCATTGAAGCCATTCAGTATTGCCATGGCAACCAAACTGGATTGGCCCACTGCCTAATATTAACGAGTGATCGAAACGGCAACAGCTTTTAAAATCCACATATTTTGAATAGCATAGGTGCATTAAAGGGAAACTGGATAAACATACAAGGGGGTAAGGAATAGAGGGATATGTTGTAAGGATTTCATGTAGTAGGGTAGGTGGAGGCCTACGTGGGACATAAATCAGTCAGCAAAAACCAGTTGGACCAAATGACTTTTCTCTGTGATGAACATCCTATGTAATGCAACATAAACAGAAATTGGGAGGACACATAGCCAGTATTACATAGATCATAGAACATGCAGTGCAGAAGGAGGCCATTCGGCCCATCGAGTCTGCACCGACCCACTTAAGCCCTCACTTCCACCCTATCCCCGTAACCCAATAACCCCTGCTAACCTTTTTGGACACTAAAGGCAATTTATCATGGCCAATCCACCTAACTTGCACGTCTTTGGACTGTGAGAGGAAACCGGAGCACCCGGAGGAAACCCACACAGATACGGGGAGAACGTGCAGACTCCGCACAGACAGTGACCCAGCGGGGAATCGAACCTGGGACCCTGGTGCTGTGAAGCCACAGTGCTATCCATTTGTGCTACCGTATTGGATATTGGAGGAATATTCTAGATTTGAAGATCTGGGATTATATCTGAATAACCTTTCCAAAGGACATTAAACGTACAGGGTAGACTTGACATGATTTATTTCTGGAGAAGATTTAATCTACAGATTGATCTTTCTAATTGTTAAATGGGCATGATTCTATTTGAATTCATGGCATTAACTAATTGCAAAACAATTATGTTTTCATAGAATCATTTAGGGCACAGTACAGAAGGAGGCCACTTGGTCCCTCGTATCTGTGCCAGCTCTTAGTAAGAGTGGCTCAGCTGGTGCCATTCCCCTGCGTTTTCCTGAAGCCCTACAATGTTTTCTCTTCAGATATTATCCAATGCCCTTTTGAAATCCATGATTGAATCTGCCTCCACCACACTCTCAGCAAGTGCATTCCTAACCACTTGCTTTGTAAAAAGGTTTTCAATCATGTCTAGTTCCTTTGCCAGTCTTCTTTATTTCATTCATGTTTATGGGATGTGGGTTTCACTGACTAAGCCAGCATTTGTTGCCCATCCCTAATTTGCCCTTGAGAAGGTGGTGGTGAGCTGCCTTCTTGAACCGCTGAAGTCTATGTTGTGCAGGTACACCCACTGTGCTGTTAGAGAGGAAGTTCCAGGATTTTGACCCAGTAATACATTTCCAAGTCAGAGTGGTGAGTGATTTGGAAGGGAATTTGTAGGTGGTGGTGTTCCCATGAATCTGCTGCACTTGTCCTTCTCGATAGTAGTGGTCGTGGGTTTGTAAGGTGCTGCCTATGAAGCCTTGGTCAGTTCCTGCAATGCATCTTGTAAATGGTAGAGACGGCTGCCACTGTGCATCGGTGGTGGAGGGAGTGAATGTTTGTGGAACGGATGCCAATCAATTGGGCTGCTTTGTCAAGGATGGTGTCAAGCTTCTTGAGTGTTGTTGGAGCTGCACTCATCCAGGCAAGTGAGGAGTATTCCATCACACTCTTGACTTGTGCCTTGTAGATGGTGGACAGGTTTTCGGGAGTCAGGTGGTGAGTTACTGACCACAGGATTCCTAGCCACTGACCTGCTCTTGTACCCACAGTATTTATATGGCTAGTTCAGTTCACTTTCTGGTCATTGGTAAGCCCCCAGTGGGGGATTCAGTGATGGTAATGCCATTGGCTGATACTTGTCATTCACAAATTCATTGGCTGATACTTGTGTGGCACAAATGTTACTTGCGACTTGTCAACCCAAGCCTGGATATTGTCCAGGTCTTGCTGCATTTGTACGTGGACTTCTTCAGTGTCTGAGGACTCACGAATGGCGCTGAACATTGTGCAGTCATCTGCGAACATCCTCACAACTGACCTTATATTGGAAGGAAGGTCATTGGTGAAGCAGCTAAAGATGTTTGGGCCGAGGACACTGCCCTGAGGACCTTCTGCAGTGATTTCTCGGGACTGAAATAATTGACCTCAACAAGCACAGTCATCTTGCTTTGTGCGAAGTATGACTCCAACCAGCAGAAGGTTTTACCCTTGATTCCCATTGACTTCAATTTTGCTAGGACCCCTTGATTATATTCGATCGAATGTTGCCCTAATGTCAAGGGCAGTCACTCTCATCTCACCTCGGGAGTTCAGCTCTTTTGTCCACGTTTGAAGGCTGCAATAAGGTCAGGAGCTGAGTGACCTGGCGGAACCCAAATTGAGCATCAGTGAGCAGGTTATTGCAAAGTAAGTGCTGCTTGATAGCACTGTTGATGACCCCTCCCATCACTTTATGGATGATTGAGAGGAGACTGATAGGGCGGTAATTGGCCGGGTTGGATTTGTCCTGCTTTGTGTACAGGACATCACTCAGCAATTTTCCACATTGCCAGTGTTGTAGCTGTACTGGAACAGCTTGGCTAGGGACATGACCAAGTTCTGGAACACAAGTTTCAGTATGATTGCCGGAATACTGTCAGGGCCCATAGCCATTGCAGTATCCAGTATCTTCAGCCGTTTCTTGATATCACGTGGGGTGAATTGAATTGGCTGAAGACTGACATCTGTGATGCTGGGGACCTCCGGAGGAGACTGAGATGGATCATCTACTCGGCACTTCCAGCTGAAGATTGTTGCTAATGCTTCAGCCTTGTCTTTTACACAGATATCCTGGGGTCCTCCATCATTGAGGAAGGGGATATTTATGGTACAGATAATTCATCCCTCCTCGAGAGTTGTTTAATAGTCCACCACCATTTCCGACTGGTAGGACTGCAGAGCTTAGATCTGATATGTTGGTTGTGGGATCGCTCGCTCTGTCTATCACTCGCTGTTTATGTTGTTTGAAACACAAGTAATCCTGTGTTACAGCTTCACCAGGTTGATACTTCAGTTCTTGGTATTCCTGGTGTTGCTCCTGCACTCTTCTTTGAACCAGGGTTGATCTCGTGGATAGGTGCTATTGGTAGAGTGGAGGATATGCTGGGCCTTGAGGTTACACATTGTAGCTGAGTATAATTCTGCTGCTGCTGATGGCCCACAATGCCTCATGGATGCCCAGTCTTGAGTTGCTAACTCTGTTCTGAATCTATCCCATTTAGCTCGGTGGTAGTGCCACACAACACAATGGAGGGTATCCTCAATGTGAAGACAGGACTTTGTCTCCACAAGGACTGTGCGGTGGTCACTCCTACCGATACTGTCATGGACAGATGCATCTGCGGCAGGCAGGTTGGTGAGGATGAGGTTGGGATTTTCCGTCTTGTTGGTTCCCTCACCACCTGTTGCAGACCCAGTCTAGCAACTATATCCTTTCGGACAGGCATTTTCAAAGTCGGGGTGCGACCCGCGGGTGGGTCATGGTCAGGAGTCAGGAGGGTCGCGGAGACGACTGTCGCGGCTCTCTATGATTGCGCAAAACTCTGCGCATGCGCACCGATGAGCAGGCAAGCATGCGCAGCGCATTTTTGTAATATGGTCGCAGCCTTTTTGAAGGCTGCTCGCAGCCAGCATTGCTAAAAGCCGGAGAAAATGGTGGGTCGCGAAGGTCAGCCGGCAAGGGCTGCGAACGTCAGCCAGCGTGGGTCGCAGAGGTCAGCCGGCGTGGGCCGCGAAGGTCAGCCGGCATGGGTCGCAAAGGTCAGCTGGCGTGGGTCGCGAAGGTCAGCCGGCGTGGGTCGCGAAGGTCAGCCGGCGTGGGCCGCGAAGGTCAGCCAGCGTGGGTTGCAGAGGTCAGCCGGCGTGGGCCGCGAAGGTCAGCCAGCATGGGTCGCGAAGGTCAGCCGGCGTGGGTCGCGAAGGTCAGCCGGCATGGGCCGCGAAGGTCAGCCGGCGTGGGTCGCGAAGGTCAGCCGGCGTGGGTCACGAAGGTCAGCCGGCGTGGGCCGCGAAGGTCAGCCGGCGTGGGTCGCGAAGGTCAGCCGGCGTGGGTCGCGAAGGTCAGCCGGCATGGGTCGCCAAGGTCGGCCGGCGTGGGTCGCGATTGATTGTCGATAACAGACTGCAACATTGCTGACCATGGTGGATGTCTCTCCAAAGCACCAATCGATTTGATGGCAGCAAGCCACCCAGGTACAGGCTACCAGGAAGCCACTGGTACGCCTCTCAGTTTCCATCTTCTTCCCCCTCCTCCTGATCTTCCAGCACAATGTCTGGAGGCGAGGTAAGACTTGGTTTCCCTTGTCTACTAGATTGTGGAGCATACTGTGATTAACCACAAATGAAGACACCTACTCAGGTGAGAGCTACAAGCCACCTTTTGACTGGTCAGGCATCCATATCTCAGCTTCAGGATCTCGATGATCTTCTGAATGTGAATGACTCAGTTGGTGTCTGGGGCTTTCTTAGAAGAACCGTGAGTCATTGCACCAGACAGATCCCTCTTACTGCCTAGTAGTCAGTCATGCATATTGCACTGAGGCTCAAAGATTTGTGGGACCAATGACTGTCCAACTGTAAATTCATGATGTGCATCCAATGGTCACAGCTGAGCTGTATCCATTGAGGGAATGAAATCTCCGCCTGATCCTGAACAGGTCAATGAAACCACATGTGTACAGTCAAAGGCTTCCTGATGGGGAATCTCTCAATCCTCTTCAACCCTGATGTGGAGATGCCAGCGTTGGACTGGGGTGGGCACAGGAAGATGTCATACAACACCAGGTTAAAGTGAGTCTGATAAAGGAGCTGTGCTCTGAAAGCTAGTGACTCCAAACAAACCTGTTGAACTTCAACCTGGTGTAAGACGTCTTACAGTTCAACCCTAGTTGACACGTGGGCTTGAATGTTCAGGATAGTGAGCGGTCCTCGCCAGCCATCCTGTGAATCAGTGCCCCTGCTGCCTTTTTCGCTCAATTGAGTGTTAATTGGCAGCAGGCAGGGCTTTTGTCTAAGGGCGGATTAGATTGGCCGACAGCTCTCCAGTCACTCCAGGCAAAGCGCTGCAGTGGCCAGATGAGGTACTGCAGTGCTGTTCCAGAGCCCATGCCCCAGGACCGTACTTCAGGGAAGTGGGCGGCATGGTAGCACAGTGGTTATCACTATTGCTTCACAGTGCCAGGGCCCCAGGTTCAATTCCCAGCTTGGGTCACTGCGGAGTCTGTACGTTCTCCCCGTGTCTGCGTGGGTTTCCTCCGGGTGCCCCGGTTTCCTCCCACAATCCTGAAAGATGTGCGGTTAGGTAATTTGGACATTCTGAAATCTCCCTCAGTCTACCCGAACAGGCGCCGGAGTGTGATGGCTGGCGGATTTTCACAGTACCTTCATTGCAGTATTAATGTAAGCCGACTTGTGACAATAATAAAGATTATACCAGGGCTCCAGGAGTAGGAGGATAGGGTGTGCCTTGGGGTATCGGGAGGAGGTTGATCTCAGTGTTTGGAGGTAGGCTGGAAGGGAGTGAGGGAGGACTGGATCTCCCAGGTCTCTGAGGGGAGGGTGCCTCAAATCTGAAGGGATCTTCAAATTGAGGGACCCCCCCCCGCCCACCTCACTTCCTGCCTGAGATTGAGATTGACTCAGCTCCCTGTTTGAACTAGTTACTGCCAGCCTAAAAATTGAGGCATGGGAGGGCTTCCCACCTGAGGCCCTGTCCGTTCTACCGTGAAAGAGCATCTGTTTCGGGAGGGATCCTGGAGGGAATCTTGTCCATGCAATTTTATGTTCACTACCACCAAGGAACCTACCTGTGCAGGGCAGCGTAAAATTCTGGTCATGGCCATTCCTCAGGGTATTACGTGTAAGTGCATGAAAGATTGTGATATGTGATTTATATTATCCTGTGGCAGCCTGGAAGGTTCCAGCAGCATATCACTTGAGTATGGCTGGGACCTTGACTACGATGCAGTCCTTGGCTGTGCTGTGGGATCTGATTCTTCCTTTCTCTGGGCCAAGATCCCCGAGATAGTAAAGCATCATGCACTGGATAGGGGAATGGCCTCCCGATGAGACCCCTATCCCTCCCATCCCTCTTCACCTTCCTAGCCCTCCTGTCCGTCCTCACCCTCCTGTCCCTCTTTCCTGGAGAAGCTGGTGCTGCTCTTGTCCTCCTTTCTGAATCGTCATGGGGATCAAAAATAATCCTGTCAAGATACCAATGGCCAAATTTCTCCTTATCCAATAAAGCAGAGCATTCATTCCTTTTAGGCAATGTTCTGTGAGAATATCCAGGAGAAAACGTTGATGGAGCTTCGGTGAATTATTGGGGAGTTTCCCACCAAGTCTCTCAAACGTCCTCTTCAAACCAGTGCAGTCAGCCAATCTCCATCAGTAAGTGAACATTGAAAGCTGACCAGGTCTGCAAGAGGCACTTGAAATATTCAGCAAGGACTTTTTTTTTAGTCCTGCTCATATGGTCAGTTTTAGGTCGTAAAATAGGCATTATCTACCAAAATGACATATAGCCTCTTTAATGACTGCTAGCAAGCAATTTAATCGAGAATCAGCTCCTTAACAATTCTCTGGGTGGCCATTTCTAGCATTGGCTTCAACTCCTTTAGACGGTGTCCTGGGCTAAATGAAGGATTAGCTGACATTGCAATTCAATACCCCATCTTGGCCACTTCTTCATCTCTTTGTCGCCTAAGGCATATGGTCAGCATGCCCAGAAACATGACAGAAGTACATATAAGGAGAGAGAGGAGTTGAACACGTGGCTACAGGGATGGTGCAGGAGGGAGGGTTTTGGTTTCCTGGATAATTGGGGCTCATTCTGGGGTAGGTGGGACCTCTACAAACAGGATGGTCTTCACCTGAACCAGAGGGGTACCAATATCCTGGGGGGGAGATTTGCTAGTGCTCTTCGGGGGGGTTTAAACTAATTCAGCAGGGGGATGGGAACCTAAATTGTAGTCCCAGTGTACAGGATGTTGAGAGTAGTGAGGTCAGGGATAGGGTTAAAAGTTCGAAAGAGGGCACCGGCAAGCAGGACGCTGGTTTGAAGTGTGTCTACTTCAACGCCAGGAGCATCCGGAATAAGGTGGGTGAGCTTGCAGCATGGGTTGGTACCTGGGATCTCAATGTTGTGGCGATTTCGGAGACATGGGTAGAGCAGGGACAGGAATGGTTGTTGCACGTTCCAGGATTTAGATGTTTCTGTAAGAACAAAGAAGATGGTAAAAGAGGGGGGGGGGGGTGTGGCATTGTTAATCAAGGAAAGTATTACGGCGGTAGAAAGGAAGCTTGAGGACTCGTCTACTGAGGTAGTATGGGCAGAGGTTAGGAACAGTAGAGGAGAGGTCACCCTGTTGGGAGTTGTCTATAGACCTCCGAATAGTTCCAGAGATGTAGAGGAAAGGATTGCAAAGATGATTCTCGACAGGAGCGAGAGTAACAGGGTAGTTGTTATGGGGGACTTTAACTTTCCAAATATTGACTGGAAATACTATAGTTCGAGTACTATAGATGGGTCAGTTTTTGTGCAGTGTGTGCAGGAGGGTTTTCTGACACAGTATGTAGACAGGCCAACAAGGGGCGAGGCCACATTGGATTTGGTACTGGGTAATGAACCCGGCCAGGTGTTAGATTTAGATGTAGGTGAGCACTTTGGTGATAGTGATCACAACTCGGTTATGTTTACTTTAGCAATGGGCAGGGATAGGTATATACCGCAAGGGAAGAATTATAGCTGGGGGAAAGGCAATTATGATGCTATTCGGCAAGATTTAGGATGTATAGGATGGGGAAGGAAACTGCAGGGGATGGGTACAATCGAAATGTGGAGCTTTTTCAAGGAATAGCTACTGCGTGTCCTTGATAAGTATGTACCTGCCAGGCAGGGAGGAAGTTGTCGAGCAAGGGAACCGTGGTTTACTAAGGAAGTTGAAGCACTTGTCAAGAGGAAGAAGAAGGCTTATGTTAGGATGAGACATGAAGGCTCAGTTAGGGCACTTGAGAGTTACAAGTTAGCCAGGAAGGACCTAAAGGGAGAGTTAAGAAGAGCGAGGAGAGGACACAAAAAGTCGTTGACGGATAAGATCAAGGAAAACCCTAAGGCTTTCTATAGGTATATCAGGAACAAAAGAATGACTAGAGTAAGATTAGGGCCAATCAAGGATAGTAGTGGAAAGTTGTGTGTGGAATCAGAGGAGATAGGGGAAGCGTTAAATGGATATTTTTCGTCAGTGTTTACACTGGAGAAAGACAATGTTGTCGAGGAGAACACTCAGGTTCAGTCGACCATGCTAGATGGAATTGAGGTTCAAAAGGAGGAGGTGTTAGCAATTTTGGAAAATGTCAAAATAGATAAGTCCCCTGGGCCAGATGGGATTTATCCTAGGATTCTCTGGGAAGCCAGGGAGGAGATTGCAGAGCCTTTGTCCTTGATCTTTATGGCGTCTTTGTCGACAGGAATAGTGCCGGAAGACTGGAGGATAGCAAATGTTGTCCCCTTGTTCAAGAAGGGGAGTAGAGACAACCCTGGTAATTATAGACCTGTGAGCCTTACTTCGGTTGTGGGTAAAATGTTGGAAAAAGTTATGAGAGATAGGGTTTATAATCATCTTGAAAAGAACAAGTTGATTAGCGATAGTCAACACGGTTTTGTGAAGGGTCGGTCATGCCTCACAAACCTTATTGAGTTTTTTGAGAAGGTGACGAAACAGGTGGATCAGGGTAAAGTTGTTGATGTGGTGTATATGGATTTCAGTAAGGCGTTTGATAAGGTTCCCCACGGTAGGCTATTGCAGAAAATAAGGAAGTATGGAATTGAAGGTGATTTAGCGGTTTGGATCAGTAATTGGCTAGCTGAAAGAAGACAGAGGGTGGTGGTTGATGGCAAATGTTCATCCTGGAGTTCAGTTACTAGTGGTGTACCGCAAGGATCTGTTTGGGGCCACTGCTGTTTGTCATTTTTATAAATGACCTGGAAGAGGGTGTAGAAGGATGGGTTAGTAAATTTGCAGATGACACGAAGGTCGGTGGAGTTGTGGATAGTGCTGAAGGATGTTATAGGATACAGAGGGACATAGATAAGCTGCAGAGCTGGGCTGAGAGGTGGCAGATGGAGTTTAATGCGGAAAAGTGTGAGGTGGTTCACTTTGGAAGGAGTAACAGGAATGCAGAGTACTGGGCTAATGGCAAGATTCTTGGTAGTGTAGATGAACAGAGAGATCTCGGCATCCAGGTACATAAATCCCTGAAAGTTGCCACTCAGGTTAATAGGGCTGTTAAGAAGGCATATGGTGTGCTAGCCTTTATAAGCAGGGGGATTGAGTTTCGGAACCACAAGGTCATGCTGCAGCTGTACATAACTCTGGTGCGGCCGCACCTGGAGTACTGCGTGCAGTTCTGGTCACCACATTATAGGAAGGATGTGGAAGCTTTGGAAAGGGTTCAGAGGAGATTTACTAGGATGTTGCCTGGTATGGAGGGAAGGTCTTACGAGGAAAGGCTCAGGGAATTGAGGTTGTTTTCGTTAGAGAGGAGAAGGCTGAGAGGTGACTTAATAGAGACATATAAGATAGTCAGAGGGTTAGATAGGGTTGACAGTGAGAGTCTTTTTCCTCGGATGGTGATGACCAACACGAGGGGACATAGCTTTAAATTGAGGGGTGATAGATATAGGACAGAAATCAGAGGCAGTTTCTTTACTCAGAGAGTAGTAAGGGTATGGAACGCCCTGCCTGCAACAGTAGTAGACTCACCAACTTTAAGGGCATTTAAGTGGTCACTGGACAGACATATGGATAAAAATGGAATAGTGTAGGTCAGATAGGCTTCAGATGGTTTCACAGGTCGGCGCAACATCGAGGGCCGAAGGGCCCGTACTGCGCTGTAGTGTTCTATGTTCTATGTTCTATGTTCTATACATTGGTGCAGTTTAAAGTTTAAAATGACAGAAATCACAATGTGCAATCTGCATTAGAATGAATGGAGTTGACTTTAAATTCTTAAAGCGTCAGCAGCCTGTCAGCCTGCAAACACCGGCTGGCACCATGTTGAAGAAGTCCTCGTGCTGGGCGCCTAAATACTTGCCTGTTTCAGGTAATAGGCTCAATTCAGTTTTGCCATCATTGTCTTAGGACCCTTCCCATGCTTTCCATGTACATTTTAGATTGGGAATTATCTGGCCCTGTGCTGCGATGCCCCCACCATCCAAAGGCAATGGAGCAAAAGAGGCTTAGTCAGGGTAAGTTTTGTACAAACACTGAGGTGTAGCATAGGGGTCTGGCAGAGAAAAAGTTACTGTGGGAAGGGGTCAGTCCCGCCCACAGTGGAAAGAAACATATGACCCAAGTCTAGAGGGCAGTCTTGTACTGGACAGAGATGTGTGCAGATGAACGCATGGAGACAGCTCCTAGTTTAGACCTTATACTGCATACATGTACTTGATTATGAGTTTTTATTAAACAGAGACATGTGTTAAGGCAAGCATGGAGCCAGCTGTTAGCACAGACCTTATACTGTATATGTGTACTTGATTGTGGGTAGTTAATTAACATTATGTTAAACTATACAAGACTCAGAGATTCTTCAGGTTGGGAGAATCGCGGGAGTGCCGGGCGATTCACGCCATGCCGCCCTGGCACCCGCATGCGATTCTCCCCCCCCCCCCCCCAAAACGGCGTGTCGCGTTTTACGGCAGGCCGATCAGAGAATCGACGCTCGCCGTTTCTAACGGTCGAGTGCCGATTCTCCGGCCCGGATGGGCCGAGCGGCCTGCCCAATCCGACCGGTTCACGCCGGCGCCAACCATACCTGGTCGCTGCTGGCGTGAACAGCGCGCGAACACTGCATGTGGGGCCTGTGGGGGGGGGGAGGGAGGATCGAGCACCAGGGGGGTGTTCAGGAGGGGTCTGGCCAGCGATCGGTCCCCACCGATCATCGGGCCGGCGTCTCTAAAAGACGCACTCTTTTCCCTCCGCCGCCTCGCAAGATCACTCCGACATGTCTTGCGGGGCGCCCGCGGGGAGGACGGCAACCGCGCATGTGCGGGTTGGCACCAGCCAACCTGCGCATGCGCGGGTGACATCATTTAAGTGCCGCCCGCCGCGTCATTTATGCGGCGTCGCTTTGATGCGGGCGCCAAGGCCCGGCGCGGGTAATTGATGCGGCGCCGCTCCTAGCACCCTGGGGGGTTGGAGAATAGGGGCGAGGAGCAGCTTCCGACACCGGAGTGAAACACTACGGTTTTCACTCCGGCGTCGGCACTTTGGGCGCGATTCTCCGCACTCACGCTGGTTCGGAGAATAGCGGGCCGCGCAAATTTTCATTGCGACGCAGGTCTGACGCCCTCCCGCTATTCTCCGAACCCCGCACAAACTACATGTCGGGATTCCCGGCAAAGGCCTCGAACGCGCCCCCGAGACGACCAGAATCGCTACTTATTGGCCCCCCGCTATTCTCCGGCCCGGATGGGCCGAAGTCCCGACGTCATCACGCACTGTTTTCACGCCGGCCAACACACCTGCTTTTCAAGTTCGTCAACCAGTCGTGCCGGCTGACGACAGCTTCGAGGAGGTGAGCCCACCGCTCAGCGCACCGCTCAGCGCACTGCTGGAGTCTAGCCACAACGGGGAAGGCATCCCCGAGAACGGGAGGGGGGTCCAGAGCAGGGGGGAGTGGGGGAGACTGAGGGGGGCAGTGGGGGAGACTATGGGGGGAGTGGGGGAGACTGAAGGGGGGAGTGGGGGAGACGGAGGGGGGAGACGGAGGGGGGAGTGGGGGAGACGGAGGGGGGAATGGGAGTGGGGGGGGGTTAGGGAGAGAGTGAGCGAGTGACTGGTCCAACCCCGGTTACAAAATGTCTGCCACCATGCCATGGCGTGCCGGTCACGAGGACACGGCCGCTGGTTGCCCTGTGGCTTACGGCCACAGGCCACTGACGCACCGGTGAAGAGGACGTAGTTAACTGCCCGTTGGATGCAGAAAGTGACCAGGGGTTAGGCTGCTCGCGTGTCAGCAGCGCGACCAGGCCACCGGGACACACAGGTATCCCGTGGCAGGCGGCTGCCGAGGTGTCGACTAACCTCCGTCTAACATGTCCCGTTTCTCTGCCCCCCACCACCCTTCTGTAGGTTAGCACAATGTCTGTGACCAGAACGGCTATGTTCTGCGCAGTGGTTGGGGCCGCTGCACTGCATTTGGAGATGCAGCAGCATCCACAGCCACAACCCGCAGTGGATGCAGGGCCAGCTGCAGCAGCAGAGGGAAGGGCCGAGGAGTTGCCAGTCGTCGAGCAGCATGGGGAGGAGGAGGAGGAGGAAGAGGAGAGATTGAGGGTGCAGCCATGGCGCCAGAGGCGATGACCAAGGCCGAGGGTGTACCGTGCCCGGATCTCTTTCCTAACAATGATGGACATCACCTGCAGGAGGAGACTCCGGCTGAGTAGGCGGACGGTGATACATATCTGTCACCTCGTGGCGCACCTCGCCCCACGTGGAACGGGGGGAGGACACGCTATCCCGGTTGCCATCAAGGTGGCGGTCGCTCTTAACTTCGATGCGACCGGCTCCTTCCAGTCTCCGAGCGGGGACCTCTCCGGGATCTCCCAGTCATCGGTGCACAGGTGTATCCGGGATGTGACCGATGCCCTCTATGCCATCGCGGACCGCTACATCACCTTTCCCGAGGACCAAGCAAGTCAAGACTCACGAGCTCGTGGATTTGCCAGCGTGGCCGGGATACCGATGGTGCAGGGGGCAATCGATTGTGTTCACGTCCCCATGCGCCCACCTGCAGGGGACAGGGACGTGTTCACAAACAGGAGGGGGACATGCTCCATGAATATCCAGGTGATATGCGACCCCACATGAGGTTCATGAACGTCTGTGCAAGGTTCCCAGGGAGTGTGCATGACTCCTACATACTGGCGCAGTCGTTCATCCCTGCGATGTTTGAGGGACGTCCCCCCCCCCGGCTGAGGGGCTGGTTGCTGGGCGACAGGGGTTATCCGCTTAGATCTTGGCTGATGACGCCTATACGGAGGCCTCAGACCAATGCGGAAACACGATACAACGAGGCCCATGCAGCAACCAGGGGTGTGGTGGAGTGCTGCCTTGGCCTCCTGAAGATGAGATTCAGGTGCCTGGACCGCTCCGGAGGGGCCCTGCAGTACCAACCCGACAGGGTCGCTCGCATTGTTGTGGTCTGCTGTGCGCTGCACAACATCGCGATGCAGAGGGGAGATGACCTGCTGCAGGAGGCGGAGGGAGAAGCTAGTGGCAGTGGTGCCAGCACAGAGGAGGAGGAGGAGAGGGAGGAGGAGGAGGAGGAGGAGGAGGCTGGCGGAGTGGCGGGCGCAGCACGCAGACACGACCCTGGTGCTGGTGATGTCCAGGAGGCGGCACGACGGACCCGGCGAGGACGTCGGGCACGTGACGCCTTGGTGGCAGCACGGTTCACGCGTCGTATGCGACGTCCCCGCTGAACACCAAACCACCACCTGCATCGCTAGTCGTGCAGAGGGTCAACACATAACTGCCACCACCACAACCCCCCACCCCCTCTCAGTGTACACTGCTCCACTTTGACATCACCCTTACCACTGGGTCCAGACGGTATGGCACAACATTGATGGCTGTGTCAGCGGGTGTGATCAGTGCCATGTGGAATGATGACAGCCCGCTCTGCGAAGAGCTGTGAGCTCAGAATCGTTAGAGAGAGTCTGACCCATGGCAATAGCTGAACCATCCACCTTGGTGGTCGCTGAGATTGTCACGGACACTATCACACGCCCGCGTGGGCTAGCTGTGGGAGGGGGTGGGGGGGAAGGGACTGCACACCCGGCACCGAAGTTTCAACGCTCGTCAACCCCAGCGACACTCAGTCACCATCACGATTCCTGTGGCTGTGGAACAATCACACGGTATTACAAGTAAGGTGGAACAGTGCGTTTAATGTGAACAAAGATTTACAGGTGCCCTAGCCCCTACAACTAAACTGTGCCCTGCACCCGTGCCAACTTACTCAGTGTCTCTCTTTGTTGCCTTACGGGCCCTACCACTATGTCTAAGTGATTACCCAGATGATACAGCTGGAGTGGAGGAGGATTGCTGCGAATCGCCCCCTTCGACTAGTTTCTCCTTCGGCAAGCGTTTCCTGGGGCGACCCGGCCTTGATGGGCCAGGCTGCTCTGCGGGCGTCTCGGGTGACGTTGTGCCACCCTGCTCTGCCTGCTGCCCACCCGATGCACCAGGGATGGGACGGGGGGAGGCCGAGAATTCCAGGACGTCCCGTGATGGAGTTAATGGGACGGGCCCCAGAAACCTCCTCCTCCCTTGGGGAGCCCGGTGGCCCCCGGGCCTCACTTTGGGACAGAGGTGCGAGCGGGGAGGTGCCCCGTCGTGCCACCGACACCTGGCACTGCCAGTCCTGGAGGCCTGCAACGGTATCCACCAGGATCCGAAGGTTTACAGAGACGGAGTCCAGGGAGTTAGACATTCCCGCCAGGGACTGTGCGATCTCAACCTGTGTGTGCACGACACCATCCAGCACATGTGTCAGGCGGTTGATACTCTCCGCGACTGACTGCTGGGACTGTGCCATCGACTTCTGGGACTGTGCCATCGACTGCTGTGACTGTGCCATGGTGTGCTGCGACTGGGCCATGACCTGCTGAGACTCGGCCAAGGCCCGCAGCGCGCCGGCAATGTCATGTTGGCTCTGGTGTATTGCTGCCTGTGAGAGGGCAACCCTGTCCAGGGCCGAGGATGACGCGTGCACATTAAGCCCAACGCCTTGCATAACCTGACCCATTGCCTCCACCGCAGATGCCACCCGTGCGGTGTCGGCCTGGGTCTCTGCCATGAACGGCACCACTCCCTGCTCGTGGACGCGGTTCGACTCCTCTAACAGCGTCTGCAGAGTCTGGAAGACAGTCCTCATCCCGTCATTGTTTCCCTGGGTTTCTTGATGCATCGGCTGTGCGGGTGGGTTGAGAAAGTCCAGGAACTCGGAAAACGTCTGGGAGCCAGCTGCATGCTGGGCCTGGCCTGGCCTCCGCCAGTCCAGGCCCCCGGCTGCTCCAACCTCCACCTGCTGTACCTGCTCAGCTGTGATGTGTGACCCAGACTGTGACCCAGGAGCCTCATCACTAAATAGCCCAA
The DNA here is from genome assembly GCF_902713615.1 of Scyliorhinus canicula. NCBI lineage: Eukaryota > Metazoa > Chordata > Chondrichthyes > Carcharhiniformes > Scyliorhinidae > Scyliorhinus > Scyliorhinus canicula. The sequence continues at coordinate 205,469,176 of NC_052150.1, forward strand.
CCGGGGTGAGTGTCTCTGGGATGGTGGATGGTGTGGGAGATAGCTGTGTCGCAAGCTCGAGATCGTCTTGGGTCGACGCCTCCTCTATGTCATCGGCCCGCTGAGAGGCCGCAGGGCGTTCGCGGGCCATTTCTCTCTCTTGCTCTGTCGCCGCCCTCTGGGCGTCCTGCTCCACAGATTCGGTTGGGGAGGATGGGACTCCCCGCTGATCGGGCACCCTCTCTTGTGCGGCCCTGGGTGAGGTGGGGGCAGATGGCCTGGAGGCAGACGGCCCTGGTCGTTCAGCATCACGTCCTAGGGAAGGGAATGAAACGGGTTATTTAGAGACGCTCGGCCGTGCGCTGGACGGTGACCCAGTGGGCAGGGTGTGAAGGGACAGAGAATGGGGGAGGTGTCCAAGTGGGCAGGGTGTGTGAAGGGACAGAGGATGGGGGAGGTGACCCAGTGGGCAGGGTGTGTGAAGGGACAGAGGATGGGGGAGGTGACCCAGTGGGCAGGGTGTGAAGGGACAGAGGATGGGGGAGGTGTCCAAGTGGGCAGGGTGTGTGAAGGGACAGAGGATGGAGAAAGGGGATTGTTTGTCATGCAGGGTTGTCTCACTTGTTGCAGCTCCGCCAACCTCGCATTGCGCGATCTCCCGGGTGGCAGATCCCCCAACAAGGTCCAGGGCCCTCTGCTCAAACGTGGTGAGGAGGCGCAGGATGGGCGAACCCCTTCCAGTCTTGTTCCGCTCACGGGTGCTGTGAGCGGTCTTGTCCTGTTGGGGGAGGGGGCATAGGTAGATCATTACAATACGGCGGGTATCAGCAGTCCGTTCAGATACTGGCACAGTTTGGGGGTCAGGTTGAAATAAGACCATTGCATCTCTCCACGGGGGCCAGAGCGCTGGGTCTGTGACTACTTTCTGAACCACCCTCAACTCACTCTGCCCCAATCCTCCTCCACCCCCCGTGCCGGGGGAGGGGGTGATTAAGTTAAGGGGGGAGGGATGGTTGTGACCCGGGGGCACCCTCTTGGCACTTACCCTGGCTGCCCTGGTGAGGTCGTGCATCTTCTTCCGACATTGGTCAGCAGAGCGAGGGGTCTGCCCCACAGCACTAACGGCAGCAGCCACCTCACGCCAGGCCTGGTGCACCGCGCTGGCAGGGTGGGGATGCCCTCTACGCGGGCAGATGATGCCCCTCCTCTGCTCGATTGATTCGAGCAGCATCTCCACGTCAGCCTCAACGAATCGCGGAGCTGCTCTCCTGAGCTCCGACATCCTGGCCTAGTTTCTGTGCTTGCCCGTGCCCTTTTACAGCGTCGGGCGGTGTCACGTGTGCGGGTTCGTAGCGTCGCCGCATTCCGGCGTCATCGCGCACGTGATTGACGCGGCCCCGATCCTAGCCCATTTCCCGGACGCGAATACCTCGGGAAATGGGCCGTGTCGGGCCGTCGCAAAAGTCGGCCGTTTTCATGGCCAACTTCGCGATTTTCCGCGGGTGCGGAGAATCGCGCCCTGTCTCCCTTTGGGAGAATTGTGCCCATAATTTCTGGAGTGCTAGTGCAGACACTCAGGGCTGAATGGCCTCCTTCTGTACCTTTTGTGAGTGAGCCTTCTGCTGACAGAGACAAATCTTTTTTTTAATTTTGTGCCTTCAAATCTGGTTTGAAAGTTTTAAAACTAATCATCATTTTATTGAGTGCTGCTGAAACATAAGATGAGAATCACAGGAAAGTTCAGCTTCCACAAGGCTTTTATGTCACTATTTCACAAAATATAAAAGTCCAACACTGCATTTTATTGCTAAAGAATGGAGACGCTTTGGAAGCCTATCATCAGCTATTGATGAACAAATTCACAGCAAACTGCAGCCCATCAAAGCCTTTTACAGCTCACCGTATTTCTTCCTACAAGAAGCAAATTTGCAGTGCTTATTCAATCCGATGTAGTTAGCTTTCACTACAATTGTCTCATAAAAGAAGCATTATTAATGACACTGCCTATCCTGCACATTCCCTTAAGTTGGTGATGTAAGATGATCATTCTTTTTGCTGCTAAATCTCACTTATTCTTTTCCCCCTTGTCGTTACAAATGATACGCACTTTGTTACAAATATTTCACTCATCCGTCAGGATGCAGCCAGTGTTAGTTGAAGCGTACCTGTGTAAATTCTGCCTAAATCCTTTCTCTATATATCTGAGCGGTGATTTCGACAGCTAACTGGCTCCGAGCCTGCTGTCACTTTACCAATTTGCCTTCATGCCAGAGCACACAGGTGTGCTTTCTGTCTTCCAGGCTTCCAAAGCAGCCGAACTTGGACAGGCAGATCAGCCAATATTATGTAATGGGATAGCTTTCATGGACTGAAGTAGATTAATTATATACACCTTTTCCACAAGCGATAGATTAACAGTATAGTATCTTACAAAGCATTTGCCTGACTCCACTTCCATGGCCAAAGTCCAGCATTGTCGAGTGCATTTTAAATAATCATTAGAACCTACTTTTTTTGCCAGGAACTGAAAGAAAATTGCCACAGGTTCCCATCTTTATCTCAGAATCGCAGAATTGTTACGGCGCAGAATTCTCCCCGTGTTTGCGTGGGTTTCCCTCGGGAGCTCCGGTTAAATCCCATCGTCCAAGGATGTGCAGGTTAGGTGGAGTGGCCATGCTGAATTTCCCTTTCGTGTCCAAAGGTTAGATGGGGGTCACAGAGTTAGGCAGATAGGGCGGGGGAGTGGGCCGAGGTAGGGTGCTCTTTCAGAGCGTCGTTGGGCTGAACGACCTCCTTCTGCACTGTAGGGATTCTATGGATATGGAGGTTGTTTGGCCCTTACTGACTCTACAGACAAGCGTCATGACTTTGTGCTGTTCCCGTGCCATTTCCCCACACCCCTGCATGGTGTTCCTATTCAAGTAACCACCTAATGCCCTCTTAAAGCCTCAATTGAACCTGCCTCCGCTCCACATCCGGGCAGTGCATCCCAGACCCGAACCACTCCCTGTGGGAACAAGTGTTTTATCTTAACTTGATGGCAGGCCACCTTTGCTGCTTTACCGAGGTGACAGAGACAAAAGAGAAAGGGGGCTGAATGACTTTAAACAGCCGAAAAGCAGTGTTATGCTCTAATTAAAATTAAGGTATGTATTAATCCTTGTTTTGAAATGTAACTACAACTGTTTGGGGGAATCCACATAATAAGGTAATTACAAGACATATTAAACAATGAGCATTGACATCTATAAGGTAAAACAAGTCTGAACTAATGTCTCCCTTTGAACATTCTATCTACCTGTAGTGTGAGCTTAAAGATGAGATGAAAAAGCTGAAAGCCCCTTGTAAGACAGACAGTCCTGACTTTCTAAATTGTAATTATAACTGTACAGGTCCCCAGCTGATGATAGATTTCTTTCCCCTTTAAAAACGTGGATTAATAAACAATGCGCATCCTAAAGTGTAAAACAAGCCTGTACTTCTCTTTTTTTTGAACATTCTGCTTAATTGTAGTCTTGAATCAAAGAACGCAGAAAAAAAAGTTAATAATCCCGAAGTTTGACACTGCCTTTTAAACGTGTTCCCTCCTTCCTGTTTTCCCACCTGCCCTACTGAAAGATGGAAGGGAGATCCAAACTGTGCTCAGCCTTCGCCCGATGTGGAGGATGGATTGCACCTTTCATCTCTCACCTGCTGTCTGAGGTCAGATGCTTCTGTGCATCAGAGGCTTTTCAGTCTTGGCACAACACAACGTTAGCACTCCTGGTTTTAGTCCACTTCACACGGCACTTGCACTTACTTACAACGCAGGATCTGAGTCAACAGAATGAATGGCCAACTTTCTCGAGTTTATTAAACATTTTGCAGCAGGGGGAAAAAAGTACAAGGCACGGCCCCCACTCTGAGTAACATCACAGCATGCGTTATGCACATTAATATGAAATTCCTCTCGTCTGCTATTATAAGGGGCATGAATCTCCCATTAGAATGTGTAACCTGATACCACAAGGATTAGCTGAGGTGAGTAGCATAAATACATTTAAGGGGAAACTAGACAAGTACATGGGAGAGGAAGGAATACAAGTGTATGCTGATAGGGTTAGATGCAAAATTGCAAGGGGAATGCTCTGATGGAGCATAAACTTAAGACCAGTTGAGCTGAATGGCCTCTCTCAGAACTGTAAAGTCAATGTAATTATATGGATTCATTAGCTCACAGGTCATTTTCATTCAAATGAGTTAAACTCGCGTCACTTGGCACATTTTTGCCCGTTTATTCTTTCATGGGACATGGGTGGCAGCTGGCAAGGCCTGCATTGGTTGTCCATCCCTACTTGACCTTAAACTGAAGGTAGTTAAGAGTCATTAAATCACTGAGTGTCTTTAAGACAGAGATAGATAAGTTCTTGATTAATAAAGGGATCAGGGGTTATGGCGAGACGGCAGGAGAATGGGGATGAGAAAAATATCAGCCATGATTGAATGGCGGAGCAGACTCGATGTCCTTCCCTAAAGGGGATCTGTGAACCAGATGGATTTTTAATGGCAATCAATGACAGTTTCATCGTCACCATTACCAAGTCACGTTTTAAATTGTAGATTTAAATTATCAAATTTAAATGGCATCAGCTGCCTTGATGGGATTCGAACCCACACTCCCAGGGCACACTGCCTGTGTCTCTCGGTCGGGCAACATTACAACTATGCCATTATCGCGCCCCAAATTGAGCTCAGAAAACAAAACCATAGCCAAGGAAAACAAAAACAAAACTCTTTTATAAAATTCAAATGTTAAACATTGCTTTAAAATTAGCATCGTAAAATTGTCTAAGAATAGTTAGGTTTAATTTTCAAATCTTCCAAGCTAATATCAAAGGTTAATGAATTTGAATTACTATTGAGTAACAGGGATCTTAAACCCTCTTGCCGAAACAGTGGGAACGCCAGGATTAGTCTATAAGAGTCGTAGTCTAGACTGTTCATAAAGTAATATTTGTATTCCTGTGATAATTATTGTTGTCAAATCATTTTATCCAACACATATTTATAAAACTGTTTTAAACTTTGGGCAAAAAAAGCACAGAAGAACATGAATCAACACGATCTATTTCAAATTATGAGCAAACTCAATAAGGTAACCAGGGAAGTTCATTGCACGCAAACAGGAGGAAAGAACCAATGGTTATCACTTTAAAGCTGAGAACAATTGGATTCAATTCAAAAGAAGTGTCTTTATACTTAGAATCACAGAAGGTTTCATCACAGAAGGAGTTCACTCGGCCCATCATGTGGTGAGCATTCCAATGAATCCCATTGTCCCTCATAGCTCAGCCAATGTTTCCGCTTCAAATATATATCCAATTCTCCTTTGGAAATTACGATTGAATCTGCCTCCACAACTCTTCAAGCCAATGTGCTTCAGATCAGAACCACACGTTGCATTAAAATAATATCAGCCACATTCCCGCAATGCTGCTGGTGCTTTTGCCTTGGTTTGGTCACAACTTTCAGAACGAAGCTGCATTCACCTCAAAGGAAGGAACTGGCTGAACCGCTCCAGCTCTGTGCTGGCCCCCTGTAGGGGCTAGAATCGGTACTCCCAGCGGCCCGTTTCCGATGGTGTGGACACTCTGCCGCCGAATGGGAGAATCCCACCCCCTATATTTTGCTTTTGGGACCTCATCCCTATTTTAACCTACGTCGTTGGTACCGATGTGCGCCACAACCGCTGGCTGTCCACCGTCCCCCTCCAGGATGTCCTGTAACTTGTCCAAGACATCCTTGACCCTAGCACCAGGGAGGCAACATACCATCCTGGAGTCTTGGTTGTAGCCACAGAAACGCCTATCTGTACTGTTCTATGTTCTATTCCCCTCACAATTGATTTTTTTTAGAACAGTACAGCACAGAACAGGCCCTTCGGCCCTCGATGTTGTGCCGAGCAATGATCACCCTACTCAAACCCACATATCCACCCTATACCCGTAACCCAACAACCCCCCC